>NC_057747.1:24737094-24751222 GCF_004010195.1 Chiloscyllium plagiosum | reverse complement strand
TTGCTGTGGGTCTGGAGTCACGTTGCTGTGGGTCTGGAGTCACGTTGCTGTGGGTCTGGAGTCACGTTGCTGTGGGTCTGGAGTCACGTTGCTGTGGGTCTGGAGTCACGTTGCTGTGGGTCTGGAGTCACGTTGCTGTGGGTCTGGAGTCACGTTGCTGTGGGTCTGGAGTCACGTTGCTGTGCGTCTGGAGTCACATTGCTGTGGGTCTGGAGTCACATGGCTGTGGATCTGGAGTCACATGGCTGTGGGTCTGGAGTGACATTGCTGTGGGTCTGGAGTCACATTACTGTGCGTCTGGAGTCACATTGCTGTGGGTCTGGAGTCACATGGCTGTGGATCTGGAGTCACATGGCTGTGGGTCTGGAGTCACATTACTGTGGGTCTGGAGTCACATGGCTGTGGGTCTGGAGTCACATGGTAATTGTAGTAATTTCTCTTCCCTTAGTAAATAAGATGGGTTTTACCGATGATGCATTGATAATTTCATGTTATCTTTCCTAAATTTGTCTTCCGTTCTTTATTATTTTAATTTGAACAGCTGCTGTAATGCAATTTGAACCACTATTTTCAAAGAATTAGTTTAGATCTGGGCAGGTTTAATCCACGGACATCAGCATTAAAGCACCTTCTCCTGTTTTAACTTCTGAATGTCCTGAAACGCATTAATTCAATGTGGGTCTTTATTCCTCCTGTGTCACCTCTATCTTGCTGTATGCAACAGTAGTTTATTGCCACCAAATTTATTTTCTCTGTGTTAATAAAATTCTTCTCATCTTCTTGGATATTTTCCCTAAACCTCTGTTGCAGAGTTTGCATTATCTCAGGCCTGAATGGGTTTGTGATATTTCTGTACCTACAGAATCACCGAACGCAGTATCACAGACTGAAACCAAATTGAAATAATTGTGTCTCCTTCTGGTGTCAGTTGAGTATTGAAGATGTGCACCAATTTCCCCTGTTGCGAATGTTATTATCTGCCTAAAACAGGTAGGAAATCTCTGACACATGAGCATAACGCAAATAGACTATTGATAAGCTAAATGCCTTTGAGATGTTGGCATATCGGGGGATTCCATATGGACAGACAGTCAAATGGAGTAATACTTGAATAAAAAGGAAAATAATGCAGAACATCATCAAATAGAAAGTCACATCTTGTGACCATATCTTTAGAACAGATGGTAGACAGAGATAATTATTGGGGAAAAAGCAGATCAACAGGGAGAGGGAAATGGAGGAGAAATTGGCTGATGGATGGACTGGGCTTGGTGCATTTGACCAGTGCAGAATGGATCAAGGGCTGCACAGGACAGGGAGATGGGTGTCAATCAGACCATTCAGCTTCCTGGGAACAGGATCTTGCCAATGGAATGGCAGAAAACTAATTACATCTGCAACATTCTCCAGCTCTAGCCAACGTTTGTTAACCTGAGACATTGAGTGTGCTTCACTCTCTCTCGCTCTCTCTCTCTCTCTCTCCCTCTAGCTTTCTCTGTCTGAATGTCATCTGTCTGACTCTCTCTGCACAAACCCCACCAGACCCACTTGGATGTTTCAGAGATATTCTATTTATTCTTGATGATCCACCGTTCATTCTGGCTTTGGACTTTGAGTTAGAATCAATATCATTTTCCACTTGTTGTCCCCTTATGTTGGACTCCCAGTTCAGGGAGCAGATTTAAAGACGTTTCAACATTAAAGCAAATAGTGCTTTTTGGAAGTTTGTTTCTTGTTGGTACACTGATGTGAGTTGTGTTAATTCACTTGGCAGAGCCCCAGGCATGGGTTCAATGTCACTGACCCATCTAATTGGCAACTGAGGTTTTTAAAGGGACCGTTTGCAAGGAGCAATGGGGTCACAATGTAGCTGGTTGTAAACTGGCTTAAATGCAAACTCTTCCAAAATTATCCGGACTGCTCCTGTTGCAAAGGGAACAGCTGAAGGTGAACTGGTAATGGTAACGTTGTGTACCCCAAGGTCAATATTTTTAAAGTGGCCCTCAGCTTAAATGTAATACAAAGGGATATGAGCAGAAATTTGGTATAAACTCCGTAACAGATTGGAGCTGCCACAGCTCCTTGGGTTTGCAGCAAAGTGGGAGATTCAGTCAAATGTTTGGGTCAACATTTGCCCTTTTGTCTCCACTCAAACTTAGGGAAGGACTAGTTTTCATTGATTTATTGTTGTCATGTACCAAGATACAATGAAAAGTGTTGTTTTGCGTGCGCTTCGGGCAGATGGTATCAGAGTAGCAGAACAGAGTGTAGAATACGGTTTCATAGCCGCAGAGAAAGTGCACAGAGAGAGATCAGAATGAACATTTGAGAGGGCCATTCAAAAGTCTGATAGCAGCGGGCAAGAAGGAGTTCTTGAACCTGTTCATATGTTCAAACTTATATCTTCTGCCCAACAGAAGAGGGTGGAAGGGAGTATAACCAGGATGGAGAGGTCTGAGCTGTCCACATTGGAAAAGGTAATTAAGGAATGTAATTTAACGTTAAATGATTGTGTGTTGGGTGGACACCTGCAGTGGTGACCTTTGTGCAAAGAGTTCCTCTTGGAGAAAGCTCAATTCTAATTACAGTGTTTCAAACACTACACAATGGGAGCCATGCCTGCAATTACTAGTGCAGGGTTTGGTGCATCTTCTGTAAACTGGTATTTTCCCTTTGGATTTGCAACAGTGGAGGTCTCTGTGCTGATTATTGGCACACATACATACATACAGAGGCCTTACTGAAACAGATTCTCCAAACGATCATCTGTTTCAATTTGTAGAGTTGTTGCTGTGTTTCCATTCATTAGTGTTCCCATTGCTAATGTACTTGATTGGCTGGTTGAGAAACCTTTTGGCCAATCTGATGGCATGAACACACCGTGTAAGTGCTGAGAGGATTTATTCTGGATCTGTTCATCTTGTTTTCTCATCAGCGAGAGTTACCAACTCATGGAGAGGCTTGGTGTGTATTGTGAGGGGAGGGAGAGGAGTAGAAGCTTGGGAGGAAATGGTAAAGTGATGGCAGAAAGTGATGGCAAAAATGCACCATGGACTCCTCTAGCACGTTGCCTTCCAAACCCACAACCACTTCCATCCACAAGGACAAGTGCTACTCTGATGCACTGGTACCATTTGCCTGAAGCGCACGCAAAACAACACTTTTCACTGTATCTCGGTACATGACAACAATAAATCAATCAATGAAAACTAGTCCCCACACCATCCTGGCCTGGAAGTATATCACCATTTCTTCACCGTGGATAGTTCAAAAACCTGGAACTTTCTCCCTCAGGCTATTGTGAGAATATGGACTGCAGTGATTCAAAAAAGGCAGCTCATCACCACCTTCTCTTTTGGGCAGCACGGTGGCTCAGTGGTTAGGACTGCTGCCTCACAGTGCCAGGCACCAGGGTTCGATTCCAGCCTTGGACGACTGTGTGCAGTTTGCGCATTCTCTCTGTGTCTGCGTGGGATTCCTCTGTGTGCTCCAGTTACCTCCCACAATCCAAAGCTGTGCAGGTTAGATTAGATTATGATTATAGATTAGATTACATTACAGTGTGGAAACAGGCCCTTCGGCCCAACAAGTCCACACCGACCCGCCGAAGCGCAACCCACCCATACCCCTACATTTACCCCTTACCTAACACTACGGGCAATTTAGCATGGTCAATTCACCTAACCTGCACATCTTTGGACTGTGGGGGGAAACCGGAGCAACCGGAGGAAACCCACGCAGACACGGGGAGAATGTGCAAACTCCACACAGTCAGTTGCCTGAGGCGGGAATTGAACCCGGGTCTCTGGCGCTGAGAGGCAGCAGTGCTAACCACTGGTGGATTGGTCATGCTAAATTGCCCACAGTGTGCAGGCTGGGTGGGTTAGCCAATGGAAATGCAGGGGTAAGGGATAGAGTGGGGGTGGGGGGAGTGTTGGGTCTGGGTGGGCTGCTGTTCTGAAGGTCGGTGTGGATGCAGTAGGCTGAATGGCCTGCTTCCACATTGTAGGATTACTGTGATTCTATGATTCTTAAGGACAACTAGCGATGGGCGATAAATGCAGACCCTGCCAGTGACACCCACATCCCATGATTGAATTTAAAAAAAGTGGGAATGAAATGGAATCTAATGTTGCTCTCCGATAAGAGTATTGCAGCTGCAGAAACGTTCCCTTAAGAAGTCTGAGACGCCAGAATTGCTAAGCCCTTGACTTGTATCAATTTAAAGAAATAGGACAGGCAATCAAATAGTGGATGATAAAGAAAGCAAACTTTTTCATGTCTGACTGTACAGAATATATTAGCAGCAAAAGTTAATGCTTCGATAATGTCCAGTTTTTTTTTATCTTTACGGACTCCACACTCTGCAAGTGAATTATGGGATTAAAATATGTGCACTACTTCAAATCATCAGAAATTATTGTTCTATTTATATGATTTCCAACATCTATGCTGCCAAATAGATTTTTGTTCTGTGTTTTAACTCGAGTCCCAGGAGACCTATAAATACTGAGAGACATTCTACTCTCTGTGAATTTAGTTTATTTCATGGAAAAGCTGCTGTACTGTGCTGAACATTTTATTGATCTTTCAGTAAAGAGTGATGTTCTGGTAAATGTGGAAATAATAACCCCATACATCAGGCCCATGCACAGTGAGAAAACTTGTGTAGATGCGGTTGCACATGGAAATGCCTTGTTATCTCGCTGATGTTTGCACTTGCTCAGGACTTGTGCCATCTGCCTTGTTGAGGTTGAACCTCCATCTAACACTATTTAAGAGTTAAAAATCACACAACACCAGGTTATAGTCCAACAGGTTTAATTGGAAGCACACTAGCTTCCAATTAAACCTGTTGGACTAAAACCTGGTGTTGTGTGATTTTTAACTTTGTACACCCCAGTCCAACACCGGCATCTCCAAATCATTAATAATAGTTGACAGTGCTCTTCCAGGAGCAGTCTGTGTTGCCGGACAGCCCCCAGTGAGGATGCAGCAACAATTTGATGCTGCCTCAGTCTATGCCTCAACAGGAATGAGATCTCATGGTACCATTTGGACTGGAATTTGAGGTTCTCCTGCTCTGGGTACCTCTCTTGGCCAACACCACCACATTAAGTCTGAGGAAATTACTTCAGGTGCTGGAGTCTGTACTGAAAACAAAAAATGCTGGAGTTCACAGCAGGTCAGGCCGCATCCATGGAGAGAGAGAGAGCAAGATAACGTTAGGTGACTCTTTATCAGAGCTCAGATTTCCAGCACTTTCTTATTTTCACATTATGCTAAACTCACTGTTCACCTTGTACGTTCCTATCCATAAAGTGTCTGCCCAAGAAGGAGGTAAGTGGTTTGTTGGCCTACATAGTAAGAGAATTCAAGTACTGTCTTACTGCGGTTGTACAGGAGGCATTGATGAAACCTCACATAGAACATTACAGCGTATTACAGGCCCTTCAGCCCTCGATGTTGTGCCGACCTGTGAAACCAATCTGAAGCCCATCCAACCTACACTATTCCATTATCATCCATATGTTTATGCAGTGACTATTTAAATGTCTTAAAGTTGGCGAGTCTACTACTGTTGTAGGTAAGGCATTCCACACTCTTACTACTCTCTGAGTAAAGAACCTAACTCTGATGTCTGGATCCTTTTGTGCTGGTTGGTCAGCTTTATTTGAGGAAGGATAACAAAGAACAAAGAAAATATACAGCCCAGGAATAGGCCCTTCAGCCTTCCAAGCCTGAGACAATCCAAATGTACTGTCTGAACCTGTCAGTCAATTCCTAAGCATTTGTATCCCTCTGCTCCCCACCTACTCATGCATTTATCCAGATGCATCTTAAATGAATCTACCATACCTGCCGCTACCATCTCTGCTGGCAACGTGTTCTAGACACGCACCACCCTCTGTGTGAAGTACTTGCTATGTGTATCCCCCTTAAATTTTCCACCTCTCACCTTGAAAGCATGACCTCTTGTTACTGAATCCTTCACCCTGGGAAAAAGCTTGTCTCTGTCCACCCTGTCTATACCCTTCATGATTTTGTAAACCTCAATCAGGTCTCCCTTCAATCTCCTTTTTTCTAATGAAAATAAACCTAACCTACTCAACCTCTCTTCATAGTGAGCACCTTCCATACTAGGCAACATCCTCATAAACCTTCTCTCTCTAAAGTGTCCACATCCTTTTGGTAATGTGGTGACCAGAACTGTACTCAGTATTCTAAATGCGGCTGAACTGTACAATTTTAACATGACTTGCCAGCTCTTATGTTCAATACCCCGCCCAATGAAGGCAAGCCTTCTTGACCACTCTATTCACCTGTGCAGCAACCTTCAGGGTACAATGGACCTGAACTCCCAGATCTCTCTGCTCATCAACTTTTCCCAAGGCTCTTCCATTCATTGTATAATTCGCTCTAGAATTAGACATGTCTAAATGCATCACCTCACATTTGTCTGGATCGAAAACCATCTGCCACTTCTCCGCCCAACTCTCCAGTCTATCTATATCCTCCTGTATTCTCTGACAGTCCCTTATGCTTTCTGCTACTCCACCAATCTTCGTGTCATTTGCAAACTTGCTGATCATACCAACAGTGCCCTCTTCCAGATCATTTATGTATATTACAAACAACAGTGGCCCCAACATTGACCCCTGTGGAACACCACTGGTCACCTTCCTCCATTCGAGAAACTCCCTTCAACTACTACTTTCTGTCTCCTGTTGCTCAACCAGTTCTTTATCCACCTTGCTAGAATACCCTGCACACCGTGTGACTTCACTTTCTCCATTAGTCTACTATGGGGAACCTTATCAAACGCCTTACTAAAGTCCATGTCTATGACATCAACAGCCCTTCCTTCATCTAACAACTTGGTCACTTCCTCGAAGAACTCTATTATGTTGGTACGGCACCATCTGCCCCGAACCAAACCATGTTGCCTATCACTGATAAGCCCATTCTTTTATAAATATAAATAGATCCTATTCCTCAGTACCCTCTCCAGTAACTTCCCCACCACCAACATCAGGCTCACTGGTCTGTAGTTACCCGGAATATCCCTACTACCCTTCTTGTACAGGGGACAACATGAGCAACCTTCCAGTCCTCTGGCACCTCACCTGTATTTAAGGATGCCACAAAGATATCTGTCAGGGCCCCAGCTATTTCCTCTCTCGCCTCCCTCAGCAACCTGGGATAGATCCCATCCGGTCCTGGGGATTTGTCCACCTTAATAACCTCTAGCATACCCAACACATCTTCCCTACTTATGCCAACTTATCAAACATCTATCTCTAATCTCAAGATTCATCATGTCCCTCTCCACAGTGAACACTGATGCAAAGTAATCATTCAGAATCTCACCCATTCTCTCAGGTTCGACACACAGCCTTTCTTCATTATCCTTTAGTGGACCAATCCTTTCTCTAGTTACCCACTTGCTTCTTATATAGGAATAAAATGCTTTGGGATTCTCCATAATTCTGCTTGCTCAGGCTATTTCATGACCCCTTTCAGCCCGCTTGATTCCTCGTTTAAGACTTGTCCTACTCTTCCGATATTCCTCCAGGGCTCGTTCTGTTCTTAGCTGCCTGGACCTTATGTACACTTCCCTTTTCCTCTTGGCTAGTTGTACGATTTCTCCTATCATCCACGGTTCACGAATCTTGCCCTTCCTATCCTTTGCCTTCAACGGGACATGCCTATCCCCTGCACTATCTTTAACCTATCTTTGAAAGTCTCCCACATCTCAAATGTGGACTTCCCTTCAAATTGCTGTGTCCAATCCACATTTCCAAACTCCTGCCTAATTTTGATATAATTGGCCTTGGCCCAGTTTAGAACTGTTGCCTTAAGACCACTCTCTTCTTATCTATGAGTAATCTAAAACTTACAGAATTGTGGTCACTGTTCCCAAAGAAACCCCCCACCGCAACTTCTACCACCTGGCCTGGCTCGTTCCCCAGTACCAGGTCCAATGTGGCCCCTTCCCTCATCTTATTTCTCAGCTCCACCCATAATGCCTGACTACCCAAGCCCTCCATAGTGTCCTCCTTTAGCACAGCCGTGATATGATCCCTGACCAGCAATGCAACTCCCCCCCACTTCCCTCCCTGTCCCTGAAGCGTATATATCCTGGAACATTTAGTTGCCAATCATCATGCCCTTCCTTCAACCAAGTCTCTGTGATTGCAATAGCGTCATACTCCCAGGCACCAATCCAAGCCCTAAGTTCATCTGCCTTACACACTATACTCCTTAGTATAGTATAGATGCATTTCAGGCCAGTAGTTTTTTTGTGCTCACCTGCTCTCTGCCTACTCTTCCCTTTATTAATGCTATCTTCATAATCCTTACAGTCTCCAGTCTCCACCTCGCTGCCTACTTGTTTTCTCTTCTGGTTCCCAGTCCCCTGCCACATTAGTTTAAAACCGCCCCAACAGCAGGAGCAAAAACTCCCCCCAGAACATTGGTTCCAGTCTGGTTCAGATGTAGGCCGTCCCTTTTGTGATAGCCCCACCTTCCCCAGAACCAGTCCCAATGTCCAACAAATCTGAACCCCTCCCTCCTACACCATCTCTCAAGCCACGTGTTCATCCTGCCTATTTTTCCATTTCTACATTGGCTGGCACATGGCACTGGTAGTAATCCCGAGATCACTACCTTTGAGGTCCTCCTCTTTAACTTCTCTCCGAGCTCCCTGACTTCTTCTTTCAGGACCTCATCTAGTTTTCGACTTATATCGTTAGTGCCTACATGCACCGAGGCAACTGGCTGTTCATCCTCCCCTTTTAGAATGCTCTGCAGCCGATCGGTGACATCCCTGACCCGAGCACCTGGGAGGCAACATACCATCCGGGAGTCCTGTTTTCAGCCACAGAACCACCTATCTACTCCCCTCACAATAGAATCCTCTATGACTATGGCCCTACAAGTCTTTTTCCTGTTCTGTCTATTTTGGGGAATGCAGACTGAAATACTGGGTTGGCAGCTCTGACGTAAAAGGTCAGTTAGGACTATATTCATTGGAGTTCAGAAGAATGAGGTGGATTGCATTAAAAACCCAAAACGTTCAGGATTAGACGGGGTAAATGCAGAAATGACCAGGGAGTCCAGAACCTGGAGACACAGTCTAAGAATATGGGGTAGGTCATTTGGGACTGAGGTGAGGAGAAACTTCTTCACTCGGAGAGTGGGGAGCCTGTAGATTTCTCTGCCACAGGAAACTGCTGAGGCAAAACATTGAAGAACGTGGGTGGCACGATGACTCACGGTGCCAGGGACCCAGGTTCGATTCCATCCTTGGGTGACTGTCTGTGTGGAGTTTGCACATTCTCCCCGTGTCTATACGGACTTCCTCCGGGTGCTCCGGCTTCCTCCCACAATCCAAAGGTGTGCAGGTTAGACAGATTGGCCATAGGAAATGCAGGGTTACAGGGATAGAGTAAAAGGGTGGATCTGGGGTGATGCTCTTCAGAGGGATGTTGTGAACTCAGTGGGCTAAATGGCCTGCTTCCACACTGTAGGGATTCTATCACTTTCCAGAAAGATGCAGGTGTAGTTCTTAGGACCAAGGGGTATGGGGAGAAAGTGGGAACAGGTAACTGAGTTGGATGACCAGCCATGGCCATATTGAATGGAGGAGCAAGCTTGAAGGGTTGAATAGCCTACTCCTGTTCTCTGTTTGTATGTTACCAGTGTCCAACCTGAACTAAGTGGGCCAAACAGCCTCTTTCTGTACTGTCCCATTTGAGGATGCTAGGTTTGTTGACACGTTGACTCAATTCTCTTCAAGCTTGCATACTCCTTGTGAAGTTTTAAGGTATGTTTGTTTATTCTTGGGATGTGACCGAAAAGGATATCTTTAAAACAGAGCACAACAGTTGTCATGGTCACCAACATTGAGACCAGCTTTGTTTCCCTGCTTTGTTCATTGAATTTAAATCCCCCCAGCTGGTGTTGGTGGGATTTGAACCCCTGGCATTAGGCCAAGCCTCGAGATGACTAAAATAAAACAAGAAACTGCAGATCTGAAATAACAAACAGAAGCGACATCTTCTGGTGAAGAGTTCAAAATGTTAACTCTGTTTCCCTCTCCACAGATACCATCAGAGCTGCTGAGTTTCTCCAGCAACTTCTGGTTTTGCCTCTGGATTTAATCCTAATATGCCCAAGTATCCTGTCCTCAAATCCAGCGAGACATTTCACATTTAGAAGATGCTGAAACATTTGGGTTCCAGTTTGAACTGAAAAGTTGACTCTTAAGAAATCAGAGGAAAAGAGAAAGTGGCACAGTGGTTAGCACTGCTGCCTCACAGCACCAAGGACCCAGGTTCGATTCCAGCCTCGGATGACTGTCTGTGTGGAGTTTGCACATTCTCCCTGTGTCTGTGTGGGTTTCCTCTGGGTGCTCTGGTTTCCTCCTACAGTCCAAAAATGTGCAGGTCAGGTGAATTTGCCATGTTAAATTGCCCGTAGTGCTAGGTGCATTAGTCAGAGGGAAATGGGTCTGGGTGGGTTACTCTTCAGAGGGTTGGCGTGGACTTGCTGGGCCGAAGGGCCTGTTTCCACACTGTAGGGAATCTAATCTATTTCTTGGATGCAGTTACGTTTATCTCACTTTATCTTCCCCGTGGGGAAGTTCAGTTGGATGGTGAATAATCTTATCATCATGGAGAACTGGCAATATTAAATCCGGAACCTTCAATGTCACAGTCACAATTAGGAATTTCTACTTTCCTGTTCCTCAAGAGGCAAGTCTACAGCAACAATGGTTTGTGTGTGTGTGTGTCTGTCTCTCTCTCTCTCTCTCTCTTAAAAAGACAGACACACCAGGCCATCTGCTCCAAAAATGATGATACTTGCATAATGCAATGCATTCGGGTGAATACTTTTACTGCTGGTCATTTAGAATGTGCATCTTTTATGCTGCAGGTGTGCTGTCTCTGAAATAGAACAACAGGGCCACAAGGTGAGGACTGGAGTAACCAGATGATTTCGATGACAGTGAAATGAGTCACTTTGGTTTCCCTTCTGAGACCTGGTATAAACGTGGCACAGATGGGGATGATTAAAATAGTATCTCTTTATCAGTTAAGGGTCATTAAGTGAAATGAGTATGAGCAGGTTCAGCCTGGTTTTCAGTGGACTTCAATTCCTAGCACAAAACTGCCTCCAATCTGGTATGATTTCACTGAATCTGGTTCTTTGCACAGACCTGATTTATTGTAAACCAGATGAAAATGTTTTAGTAAGTAACAAGCTTATAGCTCTTATTGCTTTAATATTTTTGAACAGTGTCTCCCTGTACGCTTGGATATTGTCTCCATATTGTGGTAACAAATTATTTGCTAATATAACTGTTGAAACACATTGATTTATAACATTTGAAACTTATAAATAAATCCAGAAAGCTAGTATCACTTAGAGAATCAAAATTTTGCAACAAAACTTTTGGAAACATAGATTTGGAAATATAGTAGAAGCCAATTAAGAGCAGGGAGGTGATGCTGAAATTCTGTAAAGTGTTGGTTGGGTCATAACTGGTGTTATGTATGTAGTTCTGGGATCCTCATTATAAGAGGGATGTGATCGCATTGGGGAGGAGATTTACCAGGATGTTGCCTGGGCTCGAGAGTTTTTTAGAAGTTCATGAAGAGAGATTGGGCAGACTGGAATTGTTTGCCTTGGAGTAGAGGGGACTGAGTGGGGTGGGGGATTGAGATGTATAAAACTTATGAGGAGAATAGACAGGAAGAAACCGTTCCCTTTTGAAGGGGATCAGTGATAAGGGACAGGAGGTTTCAAGAGAATGAGTTGAAAAATCTTTTCACCCAGAGGGTGGGGGGAATGTGGAACTCACTGCTCGAAAGGGTGGGAGAGACAGAAGCCTTCCTCACTTTGAAAAAGTATTTAGATGTGCACTTACGATGCCAAGGCACACAAAGCTATGGAGAGTTGAAAAATGTGCTGGAAAAGCACAGCAGGTCAGGCAGCATCCGAGGTGCAGGAGAGTTGAAGTTTCAGGCATAAGCTCTTCACAAGGCTATATGCTAAGTGCTGGACGATGGTATTAGAATAGTTAGGCAGTTGTTTTTGGCCAGTGTAGATTCGATGGGCTGAAGGGCCTTTTTCTGTGCTGTAGATCTTTGACTGTCTGAGCAGTGAGTTAACCCAGTGTTGTTTTGCAGTGCCAACGTAGAAAAGTATTCCTTGTCTGTTAAGCCTCCCCCACACACTGGAATATCAGCACAAAGCTTCTCTACCCCTTCCCACTCAGCCTCACACATGGTGCTCACTCCTCATTGGCATGTAATCTCTGAGGAAAAGCAAAGAACCCAAATTACCTAATGCTCCTTTAGACTTTTTTCAGTTTCTCTATCAAGGGAAACTTTGTCAGTTACTCAGTAATGAGAATGTATTCCTTTTGGGATTAATTGAGGTGCACACTCATGGCTTTCCTCAAACAAATGAATACTCAAATGTCTCTCTCGGTGGTCTTCATTAGCTTTGGTTCATGCTCCATAACTTCACAGTCCATTGTTTACTCTGCCTATTCTTCTTGTCCCTTGCAACTGCAGACTCTACTGAAGTAGAAGTAATGCATTTGTCATCCTCCAAGTCCACATTGTCTGTAAGTAACTCCCCAAAGCCCATCCATCATCTACAAGGCACAAGTCAGGAGTGTGATGGAATACTCCCCACTTGCCTGGATGGGGGCAGCTCCAACAACACTCAAGAAGCTCGACACCATCCAGGACAAAGCCGCCCAATTGTTTGGCACCACATCCACAGGCATCCACTCCCTTCACCACCCACGCTCAGTAGCAGCAGTGTCTACCCTGTGATTGATACAACTTTTCCTTTTGAAAATATTGTTTCTTTTCTTAAATGTTCTCTCGGTAAAGTGCATTGTGTGATGCCGTTCAGTTGGGCAACGCTAAACTGTGGCATGAAAGCACAAAATGTTGGAGGAATCGAGTTCTGACAGAGTTCTACCAGAACTCAAAAGATTAACTGTTCCTCTCTTCACAGAGAGACCTGCCAGATCTGCTGAGTTTCTCCAGCACTTTGTGCTTGTTTCAGGTCTTTAGCATCTACTTTGGCAATGTCCAGAATTTAGTAAATAAAAGGAAAGAGCAACGAGATCAGACACTACAATTGGAAAAGGTCACCATGCTTTAAATGTTCCCAAGGGTGAGATTTTTCGGGGCATCTTCTTTTGATAATCTGTAACTTCAGCTGACCAGGTAAATAAATGAAACTAAGTTTCCTTGAATTGTGTATAAGACCATTAGTTGGGGAGGTGTGAAATTAGCAATATTTCAAAATCACTGCTTGAAAGAGTGATGGAAGGCAGATTCAATATTAAGAACATAGAACATAGAACAATACAGCACAGAACAGGCCCTTCGGCCCACGATGTTGTGCCGAACATTTGTCCTAGCTTAAGCACCCATCCATGTACCTATCCAATTGCCGCTTAAAGGTCACCAAAGATTCTGACTCTACCACTCCCACAGGCAGCGCATTCCATGCCCCCACCACTCTCTGGGTAAAGAACCCACCCCTGACATCTCCCCTATACCTTCCACCCTTTACCTTGAATTTATGTCCCCATGTAACACTCTGTTGTACCTGGGAAAAAGTTTCTGACTGTCTACTCTATCTATTCCTCTGATCATCTTATAAAGAGCCTAATGAAGCATTAGCAATACATTTCTGCTCTTGTGCCCTAGCCCTCAATGGTAACACTGCATTTGCCGCCTGAAATGTCAACTGAACCTGCACTTTAAGAGAATCCTGAACTAGGATGCCCAAGTTGCTTTGTGCTTCAGATTTCTGAAGCCGTTCCTCATTTAGAAAATATTCTACCCGTCTATTCTTCCTACCAATGTGCATAATTTCACACTTTTCTATATTCAAAAACTATGGCACTGGAAAAGCACAGGTCAGGTAGCACCTGAGGAGCAGGAGAGTCTATGTTTCTGGCATAAGCCCTTCATCAGAAAGGTGGAGGGGGAAGGGGGCTGAGAGATAAATAGGGGTATAGGGTGGAGCTGGAGGCAACATAGCTGGGAAGGTGATAGGTGGATGCAAGTTGGCAGGGGGGTAATAGCGA
>NC_057747.1:24718351-24736962 GCF_004010195.1 Chiloscyllium plagiosum | reverse complement strand
CCATGTGTACTACATCCACTGCTCTACCCTCATCCACCTGCTTGGTCACCTCCTCAAAGAATTCAATCAGACTTGTAAGGCAAGACCTACCCTTCACAAATCCGTGCTGGCTGTCCCTAATCAAGCAGTGCCTTTCCAGATACTCATAAATCCTATCCCTCAGTACCCTTTCCATTACTTTACCTGCCACCGAAGTAAGACTAACTGGCCTGTAATTCCCGGGGTTATCCCTATTCCCTTTTTGAAGTTTTGAAATGGACTTGGTGAGCTGATTGGAGGGAAAATCTTTGCAGGGCTATTGGAGGAGGAACCGGAGAGTGGGTAAAGATTAGATTCCCTACAGTGTGGAAACAGACCCTTCAGTCCAACAAGTCCACACCAACCCTGGGAAGTGTAACCCACCCAGATCCATTTCCCTCTGACTAATGCACCAAAAACTATGGGCAATTTAGCGTAGCCAATTCACAAAGATGTGCAGGTCAGGTGAATGTGGGAGGAAACCCACGCAGACACAGGGAGAGCGTGCAAACTCCACACAGACAGTCACCCGAGGCTGGAATCGAACCTGGGGCCGTGAGGCAGCAGTGCTAACCACTGAGCCACCGCGCCGTCCAAAGAACTAGTACAGGCACAATGGATCAAACACTGATCTCCTCTGCTCATTCAGCCTGATTCGATATGTAAATCCATTCCTTTGATTTTATGATAATAACAAATCCATGTTAGTCATTATATCTGTTCACTGTTTTGTCAGGTCTAATTTAGCAGCCTCCTTTTGATATTATTATCTGCAGTGAGAGATTAACTGAGTCAAAAGTAACTTGCTTCTGCAGCAATCCCTCTTAGCAATTGTTAACTTTTGTGAGTTTACAGATTGCGTGAGTTGGACAAATTGATCGTTGCTGATGCTTGGGTTATTGGGAATGCCTTAAGAAAGCCTGCTACTTTTTCAAATTGAAAGACATTAGCACAGGAGGCTTTGTGGCTTGTATCACTTCCTGTTACCACCACCCCTGACACACAAACCCACAAACCAGTGACTTCAGTACATAGTTGGCATCCAGTTCCTCTGTGGTTCAGTAGGGATTGGGTTATCCACATAACCTATCTTCACCTGTTCATCCAAATACCTTGAGTAATGAGTTGTTCAGGAAACAGGCCCCAGAAAAGGATAGGTTACCCTCTTCTTGTCTGATTAATATATTTTAGATTTAGTTTTAATTGGAACAATTATATTGAATTGCATTAGCTTTATTATCATGTATTCAAATGAGGGCAATGAGAAGTTTACAGTTGCCACATTACAGCGCCACCTTGGGTACAAAGGTACCGAGGTACAGATACCGAAGGGCAGAGGGCATGGTGGCTTAGTGCTCCAGGGACCTGGGTTCGATTCCAGCCTCGGGTGACTGTCTGTGTGGAGTTTGCACATTCTGCTCGTGGGTCTCCTCTGGGTGCTCCAGTTTCCATCCATAGTCTAACCATGTGCAAGTTATTGGCTATGGGAAGTTGCCGTAGTGTTCAGGAATGTGTAGATGCAGGGTTGCAGGGATAGGGTAGGGGGAATGGTTCTGGGTGGGATGGTCTTCAGAGGGTCAGTGTGCTGAATGGTCTGGTTCCACACTGTAGGGATTCTATTCTGAAGATCAAAAAGTTAGAAAAGTAAAGAAATAAATAGGCCAGCATATAGGTGAAGTATTTCTGATGAAGGGCTCATGCCCGAAATATTGATTCTCTTGCTCCTCAAATGCTGCCTGACCTGCTCTGCTTTTCCAGCAACACACTCGGCTCTGATCACCAGCACCTGCAGTCTCACTTTCTCCTAGCATTATAGGTCAGAGGAATAAATCTATAAAGAAGTAAAAAGTTCAGAATATCAGTCTCTCTGACCCAGTCTGTGCGATACCTAGCCTCAAGGGAGACATCCACCACCTCACTGATCCCCCTGTGCCAGACCCACCAATGCCCCACTTTAGGTGTCATCTCTTTGCCATGTGCCCACATCGTTGAAGTCCCTGGCTCCATGGCCTGGCCAGGCCTGGCCAGGAATCCTACATTGGCTGCAGATGTCAGCTTGCTGGTGCTGCCATTTTGAAGAGTCTGTTGCCACCGATAGCTGGAGGAGCGTTGCTGCGGCTGATTGTCTGAATTTAATGTAACGTCTGTAATATACACTGAGTTTATGGTGGCTTAATGACTCGTTGGTGATAGACCTTCGTAAATAATTGCTTATCTTTAGGGCAAGACGTAGTGCATTAGATTAAATTAGAGTGGTGCTGGAGAGAAGCACAGCAGGTCAGGCAGCATCCGAGGAGCAGGAATATCGATGTTTCGGGCAAAAGCCCTTCATCAAGGAGTGGTACGGTGGCTCAGTGATTAGCATCTGCTGCCTCACAGTGCCAGGGACCCGGGTTCGATTCCGGCCTCGGGACACTGCCTGTGTGGAGTTTGCCCATTCTCCCTGTGTCTGCGTGGGTTTCCTCCGGGTGCTCCGGTTTCCTCCCACAGTCCAAAGATGTGCAGGTTAAGTGAATTGGCCGGGCTAAATTGCTCATGGTGTTAGCTGCATTAGTCAGGGGTAAACGTAGGGAAATAAGTCTGGGTGGGTTTCTCTTCGGAGGGTCAGTGTGGACCTGTTGGGCCGAAGGGCCTGTATCCACACTGTGTAGGGAATAAAATATAAATAAATCAGATTCCTGATGAAGGGCTTTTGTCCGAAACGTTGATTTTTCCTGCTCCTCGGATGCTGCCTGACCTGCTGTGCTTTTTCCACTTTATTGGCTCCAACTCTCTGTACCCTAGGGGCAGAATCCTTCTGTACCCTCCTGAGGTCCAGGAGAGAGGGTGATGGGCTAACCTGGGCTAACTTTGTCTGTCTAACTAAACCAGTCATCCCTGCACAGTGGCTGATGAATTGTATTGTCCCTGCGCCCCTTATTAAATCGAGTTTCTGTGTGTCATTCTCCTGCGGGATGTACAAAGGTCTGATTGCTTTCTTTGCCAACCTGCTCCACACAGACACACACACAGACACACACACATGCACGCACAGACACACACTCTCACACACTCTCACACAGACACACCCCTCCCCCCAACTAGAAATACTGACATTCTCAGAAAACTAATTTGCCTGGATCCATTTTTGTCGAGCGCTTTGAAATAGCACTTCAAACACACTTTGAAAATGACCTGACTGATGGTTTCTGAAAGGGAACCCTGCTGTGAAATCAGGTGTCCAGCTGATGTCACAGATGCAGTTCATTTGTAAGTGTAAAAACCATTGATTTTTGCCTTTTCTCTTTATTATTTGCTGTCGCTGCTGCAGGCAGACTGGTATCCGAGCTGCTGCCAAGCTCATCAGCTCCTCATGTTGTATTAGTTGGCACGAACTTCAAGTGTTTATGGCACAGACCATTACCAAGAGCCTGTGGTATTCCTCAGTGCTACAACATAGAGACAGGGCCTTTGGCACAAACTGGTCTATGCCGACCAAAATGCCCATCAACACTAACCCCATTTCCCTGCACTTGGCCTATATCCTTCTAAACCTTTCCTATCCGTGTATTTATCCAAATGTCTTTTAAATGTTGTTAATCGTGACCTGGGCAGGGGTGGAGTAATGCCAACAATGAGCAGGGTAGGGCAGTGCCAACTGGGATGAGCTGATGCCAGCCTGGTGTAGGATGATGTTAGGGGGGTGGACTGGGTTGATGTCAACTGGGGCAGGTGTCGGGGGGGGCTTGCCAACCAGGGGGCAGGGATAGAGCAATGCCAGTTGGAGTAGGGTAATGCCAACGAGGGCAAAGCAACATCCGTGAGGAAGTGGCACCAGTGGTTCCCCTTTCAGGATCATCCCAATCCAGCAGCAAAGAAGGTGGCTCTCTCCCATATCGAACCACCCAGCAGCTGGGCGCTCATTGTCAGAAACCCACCCCTCTGGGCGCGCCTTGTCGGTCGGGAGTCTGGTGTCGGGCGTATGGAGTAGCTGGTCTGTGAGAAACCTCCTTGGGGCAGGGGACTCCTGGGGCACAGCAGAGAAGCAGTGTCCCCTGGACAATCCTGGAGAGGTCAACCAGAGTCGCCAAACCCCTCAGGAGACCTTGGCTGGTGACCGACGCACAAACGAAGATTCATTTGAGCAAAGCACCAACTCATCGAGTGACCTTTGTTGGGCACGTAGCGAGGTGAAATCAGAGGAAGTGTAAAAGTCCCACAGCCCCTCACCCCTCCCAAACAGCCTATCTTCTCTCTCCCCAACACTGCCAATCCTATAAGCACCATCTGCCCACGTGGGGCAGAGTTGCAGATCACTCAATGGATTTCCAGCTGGCTCAGATCACCGTCGAGCAGAATTGGGAGTGAGTTATCCAGGATCCTGAGGGGCCGGCTATCTTTCAGACTGTGTTACTTTTACAGTGAGAGGATCGTGCATTATGGGGGGAAGGCAGGAAAGTGGAGTTGAGAATTATCAGATCAATCATGATCTCATTGAATGATGGAACAGAAATAATGGGCTGAATGGCCTACTTCTGTTCATAAGCCAATGACTAGGGTCATCTCTGGCTTCAGGTGCAATATTCTGTCTAAGCTGCATGGCCATGTAACCACAGTAAGGCTCAGTGTGTGTCAGTCGATGTGCCGGCATTCCCAGCATTCCTGTCCTGTTTCCCAGGCCAGACCTGGAGCGTCCATGAAGGGGACGTGGGGGGTTGGGGGGAGGGGAGGGTTGCGGTCATGACCTCATTGCCTAGTCAGAAGATTCTGAGCTCAACTTCCAGTCAAGTCAGAGGACAAGTTGGACATTCAAGTAGAGCACTGGGTGAGTGCTACACTTCCAAAAGTGCCATCTTTTGGATGAGACATTAAGCAGAGGCTCTGTAGAGTTCCCCTGAGTGGGTTTCAAATAGTTCTTGGCACTTGTGCCTTGCTTGATATTTATCCCTCAAACCATGTCGTCAGGTTGCTGATCACATTGCTATTAATGGGACCTTGCTGTGCATTAATTGACTGCCACATTATCTATATTAGTGACAACACAGCTCATTTTCTGTGGTATCCTGTCATTATCAAAGGTGCTATACAAATGCAAGACTTGTTTTTTTTTCCCCTTTGCTGATAACCCACTTTAATTTTGGGTTAGGGATGTGAAGAATGAAAAGCACCTGGCAAGCATGTTTAATGAGTTCAAGATATTTCTTCTCTGCTATTAAGATTAGTAGCATCTGTCCCACCCTGACCTGGGGATGTATATCGATCCTGAGTGGTGTGGCCTGTTGAGGAATGGGTCACTTTTCTCGGACGTAACTTGTTGGATACTGACTGTACTGAACTAAAATGTTTGCAAATTATTACAAAACCTGGGAACAAAAAAAACACCATGCGTAGCCCAACAAGGAAAGAAATATAAGCAAAGCATACTTCAGAGAAACACTGAAATGCAAAAACTCGTTTGTTAAAACTAGCACAGAATCCTGGTTAGACTACACTTGTACGCTGTCCATCCTTCTGCTCACCATAGTTCATTCTTGTGACGGGTTGAACCTCTTTTCTAGTCAATTCACTCAGCAATGTTATTCCACCCCTCTGAAACAGGTTGAATGGTTAGGGAGAGCAGAGGGGTCGAGGCCAAGGTGAGATCCACCATGATCGTATCAAATGGTGCAGCAAGCATGAGGGACTGAATGGCCTACGTCTGAAGTCCTCTATAAGGGGACATAGAACATAGAACATAGAAGAATACAGCGCAGTACAGGCCCTTTGGCCCTCGATGTTGCGCCGATCCAAGCCCACCTAACCTATACTAACCCACTATCCTCCATATACCTATCCAATGCCCGCTTAAATGCCCATAAAGAGGGAGAGTCCACCACTGCTACTGGCAGGGCATTCCATGAACTTACGACTCGCTGAGTGAAGAACCTAACCCTAACTTCAGTCCTATATCTACCACCCCCTTAATTTAAAGCTATGCCCCCTCGTAATAGCTGACTCCATACGTGGAAAAAGGTTCTCATGGTCAACCCTATCTAAACCCCTAATCATCAAGTCACCCCTAAACCTTCTTTACACCATTGAAAACAACCCCAAGTGCCTCAGCCTTTCCTCATACGAACTTCCTACCATACCAGGCAACATCCTAGTAAACCTCCTCTGCACCCGTTCCAGTGCCACCACATCCTTCCTATAGTATGGCGACCAAAACTGCACACAATACTCCAGATGCGGACGCACCAGAGTCTTATACAACTGCAACATGACCTCAGGACTCCGGAACTCAATTCCTCGACCAATAAAAGCCAGTACGCCATATGCCTTCCTCACCGCACTATTTACCTGGGTGGCAACTTTCAAAGATCTGTATACATGGACACCAAGATCCCTCTGCTCATCCACACTACCAAGTATCCGACCATTAGCCCAGTACCCCATCTTTTTATTACTCTTACCAAAGTGAATCACCTCACACTTACCTACATTGAACTCCATTTGCCACCTTTCTGCCCAGTGCTGCAGCTTATCTATATCCCGCTGTAACCTGCCAAATCCAATGCCCTATCTCCGTATTTTCTGCAGTAGCCTACCATGGGGAACCTTATCAAACGCCTTACTAAAATCCATATATACCACATCTACCGCTTTCCTCTCATCAACCTCCTTCGTCACCTTTTCAAAGAATTATGGAGGCACTGGGAAAGGTATCTAGATTTATAAGAATGATGGAAGAATTAAGATGGTCCAGCCAATGCGGAAAGATTAAGAAAAGACTGAAGGATGTCTTGCTTGGCATATATTAACGTTTTTAAGAAGAAGTTTGTTCGGGCAGGTGTAAAGGGTATGCTTCCAGTTGAGGTTAAAAGAATTGTGGACCTTTTACATAAGAGCCAATATCCCTATGGGATGTTTCAGGTGAAACTTCTTTGACCAAAGTGAATGAGTTAGAATGTGGGGCCTTTTTCTGTGGAGTGGGCAGACACCGTAGAGGCAATTAAATACATGACCTGAAGTAGTCTTGTGGTAATGCCCCTATCTCTGAGACAGGAGGCCCAGATTCAAATCCCACTGCTCAAAAGGGCGTGTAATAACATGTCTGGGCAGATTGATTTGAAAATAACTGAAAGCTCGTGAAGGAGAAAGGAACTGAAGCATGCTGAAGAGCCAATAGAACAAAGAAAATTTACAGCCCAGGAACAGGCCCTTCAGCCCTCCAAGCCTGAGCCGATCCAAATCTACTGTCTAAACCGATCACCCAATTCCTAAGCAACTGTATCCCTCTGCTCTCCACCTACTCCATCTGTCCAGACGCATCTTAAATGAATCTACCGTGCCTGCCTCTACCACCCCTGCTGGAAACGCGTTCCAGGCACCCACCACCCTCTGTGTGAAGTACTTGCCGCATGTATCCCCCTTAAACCTTTCACCTCTCACCTTGAAAGCATGACCTCTCGTTATCTCTATCTATCCTGCCTATACCCTTCATGATTTTGTAGACCTCAATCAGGTAATTGATTGGTGGCAGAGGTACATGTAGAGACAATAACAAACTGCAGATGTTGGAGTCCAAGGTAGACAGGCAGGAGGCTGAAGGAACACAGCAAGCCAGGCTGCATCAGGAGGTGGACAAGTCCGTGTTTCGGGTGTAACTGTTTCGGAAGTCCTGATGAAGGATTCCACCCGAAACACTGACTTCTCCACCTCCCAATGCTGCCTGGCCTGCTGTGTTCTCCCAGCGTCCTGCCTGTCTACTTGAGGTTTAGGTAGAGCAAAAGAAACACAGACCAATTGGGCTCCATGTTTCTATGCTGTAAATACATGTAAAATTTATCTATAAATGTTTAGAAATCTCAATCTAAAAATCAAATCAACATTTGAAGAAAGAGGAGATGCATTTGGAATGGGGAGCTGATTCTAGAGCTGACACATGATGATCGATAACCAAAATGTGAATGGGCCATTTCTAATTTCCAGTATGACTGTGATTCTAGGAGATGTACAGCATGGAAACAGACTCTTCAGTCCAACTCATCCATGCCGACCAGATAACCTAATCTAGTCCTTTTGCCAGCACTTCCTAAGCCCTTCCTATTTGTATACCCATCCAGATGCCTTTTAAATGCAATTGTATCAGCCTCCACCACTTCCTCTGACAGATCATTCCAAATACGTACCACCCTCTGTGTGAAAAACTTTTCCCTTGGGTCACTTTTATATCTTTCCCTTCTCACCCTAAACCTATGCCCACTAGTTCTGGACTCCCCCACCCCAGGCAAAAGATCTCGTCTATTTATCCTATCTATGCCCCTCATGATTGATAGATTGTTTTGAACAGTTTCTAGTTTAATTTCAGAAAAGATTTGAGTGTTACGTTGGAGTGTTAAATGGGAAAGCTTTCCATTGGGAAACATTTATGACCATTAGTTGGACAATAACTACACATGAATTGGGCATATTTGAAGGAATTGGATTTGGTGCCCTTTCAACTGATACCTAAGGTATTACTGCTCTTGGTTTCTGCTTCAGTTTTTTTTTTCTTGGTTTGGATTTGTAAACCTAAAGAGCTTTGGTGAGAACACACGGGAGTATGGTGTGCAGTTTTGATCTCCTTATCTGAGAAAGGACAGTCAAGCTACAAAGAGAGTGCAATGTAGGCTCACGCATGCCCACTCACAGACTTATACCCCTTTACACTCACACTCACACACACATGCACACACTCTCACAGACACTCATACCCTCCTGCGCACATACACTCACACACACACATGCACATACACACACACACATGCACCCTCTCACAGATTTATACCCCTTTACACTCACACACATACACATAGATACACTCTCTCACAGTCATTCCTCCTTGCTCACATGCACATGTGCACCCTCTTACAAACTTATACCCCTTTATACTCACACACGCTCTCACAGACACTCATACCCCCCCGCACACACACACGGGCACACGTGCACCCTCTCATAGACATGCCCCTTTACACACACACACAGACACTCATACTCCACGCACCCACATGCGCATGCACACACACACACGCAAGTTTGTAGGGTGAATTTGTTCTTGCAGAATTTCATTTTATTTTGTTGAAAAACTGCATGAATCCATGTAAGATTCTGTAAATCCCTTTAGTGGATTAGAATCAGTCTGAACATTGGGGCACAGACAGCCTCACACAGGGCACCTCACACCTTCAATGCATTATCTGGGCCGACATGGCACCCATTGTTATAGTTCACTTGAGAATGTAACTTTAAGAAAGTTCTGGGATTTACATATGAAAGAACTGAAACCAACATGGTCATTCTAAAAGACGAGAGACTTAACAAACAATCCAGGTCTTTTTCAATCTATAATTTTAGTTACATCACACTGTAAATTTATGCTATAAATTCTGTGTCTTACAATCTTATACTCCACAACCACCTGATGTCTGAAAGCTAGTGCTTTCAAATAAATCTGTTGGACTATCACTTAGTGTTGTGTGATTTTTAACAATGAAGGCTTAGCAGACTGATTCTTGGGATGGCAGGACTGATATCAGTAGAGAGACTGGATTGGATAGAACTATATTCAATAGAATTTAGAAGAGGGAGGATTGCATAGAAACCTGTAAATTTCTAATAGGGATTGACAGGAAGGATGTTCCCAATGCACAGGGAGTCCAGAGCCAGGGAATCACAGTTTAAGGATACAGGTAGGCCATTTAGTATTGGGATGAGGAGCAATTCCTTCACGCAGAGTGGTGAGCCTGTGGAATTCACTGTCACAAAAAATTGAGCCCAAAGCATTGAATGTTTTAAGAAGGAGTTAGATATGGTTCTTAAAGGAAGAAAGATCAAAGGGTATGAGGTCAAAAGCAAGAATAGAGTTCCACGTTGGATGATCAGCCAAGGTCATTGAGTGGTAGGGCAGTATTGAAGGGCTGAATGGCCTAATTCTGCTCTTTTTTGGTTATAAAAATGTTCAGCAAGGTACCGAGGTAACAAGTGTGCTCCAAAACCATACACAAGTGATGACACTTTTAATGACTCCTCCAGTAATAGCTCTGATTATTCATCTCATGTGGATAGTAACATCACAGGTAGAAAATCCTGCTAAAGAAATAATGCAGTTTCTAATTTTCCACAAAGCTACATTTTAACATATCAGAAGATGAGAACAAATAACAAAAGCAGTAGGCCGCTCAACCCTTCGATCCTGGGCCACCATTTGATAAGGGAATGATAGATCTTCTACCTTGGCTTACCTCCCTGCACTATCTCCATGCCTTTGTATAGCTGAGCACCCAGAACTCTGCGGTGGTCTGCCGTCAATATATTCAACTTGTTCTGACTTTCCCCCGTGTCTTCTAGAACTGAAATGAATAAATGTTCTAAAGTCAGATTGCTGGAAACATTCACAGTCAGAATAATGGGCATGATTTCCTCAAAGGAACTGCTTGATGACATCCTTTAATGAACATTTTCAATCAGTGCTGTGAAATAATTTCTTTTTACAGCTTTTGTCTTTGAAGAACTGTACTGTCACAATTTTTCTGAATGCTTTTAAATCAAATGAAATGGCAGATATATTTGAAGTGATAAATAGCATTATGCAACAGTTGTTTAAACTACCAATAGATAGACTTTTAAACTTGATATTTCATGTATTTTAGCACTGCCTAAACACTTGAGAGAAAACAGCAAGGCGCTCTTTCCTATAGAGAGATACCTGTTGCTTGCGCAGGTTGATGGGTAAATTATACAATTAACCACTTTGTCTTCATTTTCAGGTAAGTGATGTATTGATTTTAATAACAATTAGTAAAAACCTTTTGAGTTTTGTTTTCACCCTGCCTGGACACTTATCCAGTACAGGCTGGGACATGGATTCGGACCTGGACCTTGCTCAATACTGGTATTGAGCAATAAGACTTCCCAATGAGAAGTTACCTTTGCATTGGTGAATTCTAGCTGAGGAAGCGGAGGTACTTACATAGATTTGAGGTTAGTTGCGAATGGCACTGGATTGCTTATATTGTTGGTCCACCGGACTGTAATTGCTTGTAGAAAGCTGTTTACAAGTATTGGGTTCACCCCAAATATTGTAGTAAGTGGCAGTACCTGAAATTTCCTCAAACGTGTAGCACATAATACTTCCTTTCATCAGGCTTTTACGGTCAAATGGTAAGTGTTGATTTTGGTTTTGCATTAGATAAATGTTGGCTAACTCCTTTTGGTTGTGGCTAAACAGTTACCTTTCTCTCCATTATACTGTGTTCATAGACTGCTGAACACAAGTGTTACCACCTTGAAAGTTGCATTTTTTTTTTCATCTGGTATCACACTAGTTAACCATGGTCAAGGCTATCCGTCAACAAATGCACTTGCTTTTTCCATAACTGATTGACTTGTATTTTTTCACTCTATAACAGAACCAGATCAGAGCATCTGAATAGATGCCAGTCATACTACAACAGTCATTGGATCGATTCAGCATTGTTTGATGTAGGCACGGTGTCATAGAGCCATACAGCACGGAAACAGACCCTTCGGTCCAACTCCTCCATGCTAACCAGATATTCTAAATTACTCCAGTCCCATTTACCAGCATTTGGCCCATATCCCTCTAAACTCTTTGTATTCATATACCCATCCAGATGCCTTTTAAATGTTGTAATTGTACCAGCCTCCACCACTTCCTCTGGTAGTTCATTCCATACTAGCACACTTTCTGCATGAAAAAGTTGTCCCTTTTTAAATCATTCCCTTTCTCACCCTAAACCAATACTGTCTAGTTCTGGACTCCAGCACCGCAGGGAAAAGACCTTGGGCCATCCACTCTATCCATGCCCCTTATGATTCTATAAACTTCTATAGGGTCACCCCTCAACCTCCAAAGCTCCAGGGAAAACAGCCCCAGCCTATTCAGCCTCTTCCCTACTGCTTAAACTATCCAATCCTGACAACATCCTTGTAAATCGTTTTCTCAACCCTTTTCAAGTTTCAAAACATCTTTCCTATAGCAGGGAGACCAGAATTGAATGCATTATTCCAACAGTGGCCTAACCAATGTCCTGTGTAGCTGCAAAATGACCTCCCTACTCAGTGACTAGAATTATTTCAGATATTTGTCTTTTTTTAAATAAAACCTGCTAATTAAGAAAGTGCTGGAGTTTGCTTCAGTCTTCCACAAAGGAAAGTAGGCTCTTATCTTATGATGGAGGACAGGAATTTGAATAGATAATTGACTGTGCACAGATAAGTCACTCAGTGGTAGCCACCACCTTGGATGTGAATAGCCTGCAGTGGGGTTGGGGTGGTGGAAGAGGAAAGGAGCAGGAGAAAGTAATTGACACATTTTGTATGAAGCTTTTTGTATAGTAATTGTTCAAGTTTATAGGTAATTCGAGAGTCTTGACTGATGACTTGTGGATCTAGTAAATATTTGCAAACCAAAATATTCTTGTTGGAAAGGTGTGAATTGTGTTTAATGTAACACTTTATTTATTCAGATATATGAACTTCTCAGTATTTTAAATATACTCATATTGGGAATAATTAATCTATTATCATCACTTTAAACATTTATTTTGTGTTCTAGGTTTAGCTGATGCAACACTGAATATATTTGTGGAAGTAGGCCTAAAAGCTGTTTGTGTTATTACTATGCAACTTAATAATATGTTAAGTGTGCGTGGACGGAGTCAGAAGTCATATAACCCCAGGTTATAGTTCAATGGGTTTATTTGAAATCCCAAGCTTTCGGGCATCTGTTGTCTTTCAACTCTGCTATCTATTGTTTGTCATTTGTTTCTGTCAAGCTTTGTCTTCCATCAGTTTGCATGTTATATTTTTGAGATCAAAACTTGAATTTCAACCCCTTTTAATCTTTTGAAAGCTGCTTTTTCCTGTCAAATTACATTATATTGTAAATTTCTTTTCTGAAGTAAACAAACTCTTTTGGGATTCCTTACAGATTCCCAAAATTTTTAATTTTCTGTAGTGATTCCTTGCAGACATCTTTGAGAATTCAATACAATATAAACTAATGTTCATACCACCACACTGGATATGTGCGATTTTCTTTGAAATTTAACAATAGGGTTGTTGTGATTCACATACAGAGGTGTTAAATGTTTGGAGAACGGGATTGAGTTGATTTGGAATGGAAACAATTTACATAGAGCAGGGCATCCCAAATTCAACGTTGAGACTCCAACTTGTGACCCCATTTGAAATGTTAGCATCCTGACCTTCCCCAAGGCCACCATTAGCTGTTATGGAGCTCTGATGGAGTTACAACAGCTATTCTCCTACTCTGAAAAGCCCCCATACTCTCAGCAACTTCCTTCCTTCCTCACCCTCCCCAACACTCTCCAGCCTGCACCTATTGTTCTCCCCCAACACCTACTCTTGCCATTCTCTCTCCCCTGCTCCATTCTCTAGCCCACTCCCAGTTCCCATTCTCTCAAATCATGTAGAGAGATTGTGGCAATTTTCAAAGGTCAATGTAGGATCATGATGGGGGGAGATGTTTTAGACGCAGTGACGTAGAGGGGGCAATTGAGGTGTTATCTGAAATGATGGTTCGGTGGCTCATTGGTTAGCACTGCTGCCTCACAGTGCCAGGGATCTGGTTTTGATTCCAGCCTCCAATGACTGTCTGGCTGTGTGGAGTTTGTGCAATCTTCTCGTCTCTGTGTGGGTTTCCTCTGGGTGCTCTAGTTTGCACCCACAGTCCAAAGATGTGCAGGTTAGGTGAATTGGCCATGCTCAATTGTCCCATAGTGTCCAGGATTTTCAGGCTGTGTGGGTTAGCTGTGCGAAATGTGGGGTTGCAGGCATTGGGTAGGGCAGTGGGTCTGGGTGGGATGCTCTTTGAAGGATCTGCACAGACTAGATGGGCTGAATGGCCTGCTTCCACACTGTAAGGATTCTGTAGTTGAACAGCACTCCGATAGTTTGGTTCTGTTTTCACATCAGAAACATTAATTTCTCAGAGTGGGGTTAGGGTAAGGGGGCATTTGGCAGGGAGGCACTATTTTTAGATTTCCTGAGTTAATTTTTAAATTACAAAACATATAAGAATAGGTGTTTAAAATAAGCCTCTGATTGCCGTAGACGGGGGGGTAGAGCAAAGTGGCCACAGTCCCAGAGGATCACGGAGCTGTGTTCTCGGAAGAGATAGACGACTGGTGATGGTGACTGAGGGTCACTGTACTCTTAAAGAGGGGAGAGATTGAGAACTGACCACAGCAACTCCCCACCCCCACCAAGCCACCACCTCCAAGAAGCAGATTAAACTCTTGCTGTCTAGGTATTAATTCTCTTCCTATGCATCCTTGAGCTTAGAGGAAAGAATAGAGGGAACCAACTGTTTTAATGGTGATTGCTTCAGGTTCAATGGAAAATTCTCTACTTGCTGGGAAGTAAAAGTTCATATTCAAATACACAAATGGAGTTGATAAAACCCTGATGAGATGCTATAATATGAGTTTTAAAAACAAAATATAAAACTGAAATGTGTATATAGTCAGTCAGCACTAAACTGCCACTTTTCGATGCATGAAACCTATTGCAGACTATGTTCCACCTGGTGCCATTAGTATCAGAAATGATATATTTGCTGTCTTGGGTATACTTATGTTCCTGTGGGCATGTATTTAATCTGCAGGGGGTGTCTCATCATGATCAGCGAACATTGTTCACTTCATTCCTTTACAAAGATGCTCCAGTAAACATTGATAAACTGATGTTAGCTTCTTTGAACTGTGGATAGAGTGAAGCCTTGATAGCAGCAAACTGGAGCAGAACCAATCTAAAGGAACTGTGGATTAAGGGGATAAAACGATGGTGACACACAGCAATGTTATCAACATTTGAGGTGATGAAAGGTTCGATTATTTTTTAAACACATTCGAGGTCAATTTGCTTAAACAGTAAACATCAGGCCCAAGGATGTTACAGATACAGGATCTTCTCAATGAAGAGATGCAGGATGTCATGGTTTTTTTTAAATTTAAATTTACTTATCAATCTCCAATAAGCTTTGGCTGTGAGCCAATATAACTACCCATGGTATAATTATTCATTCTAAACTTAACCTACATTCAAAGTGACATACTTGTCTCATCTGAGAGCATGGACACACAGGAACAGAATTCACGATCATTGGCGCTCCCTCACAGATGAGGATGACTGTCTCCCACACTCAGGATGAGGCTGTAGGTGACTGTGTAGACTGATGGGTTTACCCCAGGCTTTGTTACACTGGGGGCAGAAGGTGGTCATAGGGGTGGCAGTGCGTTCCTTTCACTGTTGTTGCCTGGCTTCCATCTGTTTTCACCCGACAGCAAGTCTCAAATAAGAGACTTCTCCACTTTGGATGGTCTGGTGTTTGTGGGAATGTTACTTTCCCCCAAGGCCTCATTGGAAAGTGAGGGATTCAGCAACCATGCCTCCTTCCCAGGCTGACTCTACCGTTGAATACAATCATGACTAACCTTTCTTTGTTTCAAGTTCCATTCTCCCATCAACTTCTGACTTAATCTTTTGATGCTGTTTCCTAACAGGAAACTATCAATGGTTCCATCTCCCCCACCTTTTGACCTAATGTTCCAAATTTGCTTAACCATCAGAGGCAAAGAATAATTCTCCTCTCCTTTCTCTTGAAAGGGTAATCCCTGATTTTAAATCAATGTCCCCTAGTTCTGGACTGACTCCAAAGAGGAAACATCTTTTCCACATCCACCTTGTCAAGACCATTTCGGATCTTGTATACTTCCATCAAATCAAAACCCTCAGCCTCCATCCATCCCTGCACTTCTAAATTCTAGTAAAAAAAAAATCCAACTTTTCTTCATAATAAAACCCACTCCTAGAGTCACAGAGTTGTACATCATAGAAATAGACACTTCAGTCCAACTTGTCCATGCTGACCAGATATCCTAAACTAATCTAGTCCCATTTACCAGCATTTGTCTTATATCTCTCTGAACTCTTCTTATTCTTATACCCATCCAGATGCCTTTTAAATGTTATAATTGTACCAGCCTCTTGCTCCATACACTCACCAGCAAGTCCTTTTTTTTAAACCTTTCCCCCTCTCACCTTAAATCTATGCCCTCTAGTTTTGGGCTTTTTTCCTCCTCCTTCCCCAAAAAGGCAGGGTCTTTGGTTATTCACCCTATCCATGCCCCTCATGATTTTACAAACCACTATAAGGTCATCGCTCTGTCTCCAACACTCCAGGGAAAATAGTCCCAACCTATTCAGCCTCTCCCTATAGCTCAAACCTTCCAAACCTGGCAACATCCTTTTTAAGTCTTTAACTGACTCCTTTTACGTTTCACAACATCTTTCCGATAGGAGGGAGATCAGAATTGAATGTGGTATTCCAAAAGTGGCCTAACCAATATCCTGGACAGCCACAACATGATTTCTCGACTCCTACATTCAACGCACTGACCAATAAAGGCAAGCGTACCGAACACCACCTTCATCATCCTATCTACCTGCGACTCCGTTTTCAAGGAGCGAAGAACCTGCACTCCAAGGTCTCTTTGTTCAGCAACACTCCCTTGGAGAAAGTTAGGACTGCAAATGCTGGAGTTAAAGAATGTGGCACTGGAAAAGCACAGCAGGTCAGGCAGCATCTGCGGAGTAGGAGAGGTGATGTTTCAAAGGACTTATGCCCAAAATGTTGATTCTCTTGCTCCTTGGATGCTGCCTGACCTGCTGTGCTTTTCCAGCGCCACATTCTTCGACTCCAACATTCCCCAGGACCTTACCATTAAGCGTAGAAGTCCTGCCCTGATTTGCCTTCCCAAAATGCACCACTTCACATTTTATGAATCATTGCAGGTACCAGAAAATGATGGGCAGTGCTTCTGTGTTAAGAGTTCATAGCAGGGCCTTTAGCCCATTATACCTGACCTGGAATTGCTCAATTTAGTTTGAGCTGTTACAGCACAGAAGGAGGCAGTTTGTCCCATTTTGAGTGCAGTCTTGCTCCTCCTACACCCTTACCACTTCCATGTAGCGCTAAAAGGTTTTCCCTTCAGATGCTTATCCAATTTCCATTTGAAATGTGCCTTCACCTCACTCGTAGGCTAGGCTTTCCAAATCCTAATTGAATGCTGTGTAAAAGAATATTTCTTTGTTGCTTCCAATTCTTAACCAAAAATATACCAGTTTACCCCTTGCATCAACAGAACATTATGGCATACTGGTAATGTCACTGGGCTAGTAATTCAGAGACTCTAGGCTAATGTTTTGGGGACATAGTTTAAAATTCTCCCACAGCATATGGTGCAATTCAAATACTGGTCTAATGGCAATGTAAACATACACATGGTTCACTTCTATCTTTTTTTTAAGGAAGGAAATCTACCATCTTTCCCTGTTCTGGCTTTTGTGTGACTCCAGACCCACAGCAATGTAGTTTGACTTTGAAATGCCCATATCCAAAATGTGGTTTGGGGAAAAATTAAAGTCTTTCTCTATCTACTCAGTCACGACACCTCAGAATTTTAAGCACGTTTTTATTAAACCTCTGCTGTGAGGTGAACATGCAGAACTGTCCCACTCAATCATAGATTCTCTACTGTGTGGAAGCAGGCCATTCAGTCCATCAAGTCCACCCCACCTCTCTGAAGAGCATCCCACATAGACCCCCCCCAATCCCTGTAACCCTAGATTTCCTATAGCCAATCCATCTAACTTGCAAACCCACAGGGAACTCTACATAGTCACCTGAGGCTGGAATTGAACCAGATCCCTAGTGCTGTGAAGCAGCAGTGCTGACCACAGAACCACTGTGCTGCCAACACCTATCCTCATGACTGAAGTCACTCAACCCTGAAATGTTTCTGAAAAACCTTTTTCAATGCTCTCTAAACTTTCTGTAGCACAGTGTCCAGAATAGAGACCAATCCAGTGTTATATGTGAAAACTGTACTTTATTAACGCACAATTTACCTCAATTGAATGCACTGTGCAGGAAGCTTTGTTCTGTATCACTAATGTCAAAACCATGTTGGATTTCCTTGTTTGAGAGTTGGCGCAAGGAAGAAAATCTGAAATTTATTTCACCAGAAATGCTACCTCCACCCCCCCCCCCCCCCCCGCCCCCCTCACTTTAAGCATGAAATGTGTTTCCTTTTTCCCCATTTGATCCTGCAGCTGATGCACTTGGCATCAGGTCGAAATGAAAAGAGAGTCTTTTGTATTTGCCTGCCGAAATTGCGACTGATGCAATCATGTGATTCCTTCAAATGTAAGGTGCTTATTTCCAAAGTGCATGTTCTGACTCAGGCAGAGGGATCCTGTCAGTGCTCACAGTTCTTGGTTTTATTGTAGACTCCAAGCACTGCACACTTCCATGAAGGAAATCAAACAATCACATTCCTTTCAGAAGCCTTGATTGGCCACTGGTGAATTCTGGATCAGTGGTGCTGGAAGAGCACAGCAATTCAGGCAGCATCCGAAAAGCTTCAAAATCGACGTTTCGGGCAAAAGCCCTTCATCAGGAATAAAGGCAGAGAGCCTGAAGCATGGAGAGATAAGCTAGAGGAGGGTGGGGGTGGGGATAGAGTAGCATAGAGTACAATAGG
>NC_057747.1:24698834-24717911 GCF_004010195.1 Chiloscyllium plagiosum | reverse complement strand
CCAGTCTCCCCAATGTAGAGGTGACCGCATCGGGAGCTACGGATACAATAGATGATATTAGTGGATGTGCAGGTAAAATTTTGATGGATGTGGAAGGCTCCTTTAGGTCCTTGGATGGAGGTGAGGGAGGAGGTGTGGGCGCAGGTTTTACAGTTCCTGCGGTGGCAGGGGAATGTGCCAGGATGGGAGGGTGGGTCGTAGGGGGGCGTGGACCTGACCAGGTAGTCACGGGGGGAACGGTCTTTGCGGAAGGCGGAGAGGGGTGGGGAGGGAAATATATCCCTGGTGGTGGGGTCTGTTTGGAGGCGGAGAGGGGTGGGGAGGGAAATATATCCCTGGTGGTGGGGTCTGTTTGGAGGCGGAGAGGGGTGGGGAGGGAAATATATCCCTGGTGGTGGGGTCTGTTTGGAGGCGGAGAGGGGTGGGGAGGGAAATATATCCCTGGTGGTGGGGTCTGTTTGGAGGCGGAGAGGGGTGGGGAGGGAAATATATCCCTGGTGGTGGGGTCTGTTTGGAGGCGGAGAGGGGTGGGGAGGGAAATATATCCCTGGTGGTGGGGTCTGTTTGGGGGTGGGGGGAATGTCGGCGGATGATTTGGTTTATGTGAAGGTTGGTAGGGTGGAAGGTGGGCACCAGGGGCGTTCTGTCCTTGTTGCGGTTGGTGGGGTTGGGTCTGAGGGCGGAGGTGCGGGATGTGGACGAGATGCGTTGGAGGGCATCTTTAACCACGTGGGAAGGGAAATTGCGGTCTCTAAAGAAGGAGGCCATCTGGTGTGTTCTATGGTGGAACTGCTCCTCCTGGGAGCAGATACGGTGGAGGCGGAGGAATTGGGAATACGGGATGGCATTTTTGCAAGAGGTAGGGTGGGAAGAGGTCACTGGTGAAGTTAATTTTAATAATCCTTGATGCTCTCCCCTTGATGCTTGAGCCCCAAGGCAAGTTCAGGATAAATCTTCAGAGATTTAAAAACCATTGGAGAGTAATTAATTCAATCAATCTGCTGTAGTAGCACTCAGACCTCTAGAGTCTGAAGACAGTGCTCAATTCTCAGAGGAGGTGGTGGATACAGGTACAATGCAACATATAAAACACATCTGGACAGGTACATAATAGGAAGGGTTTAGAGGGATGTGGGTCAAACACAGGCAGGTGGAGGGATTTCAGTAAGGGCCTGTTCTGTGCTGTGTGACTCTAGAGCTCCAGAGCGAAAGGAGGTGGAGTTGCACTGATAATATGGGATGGGATCAGTACATTTAGTAAGGGAGAGTCTCCGATCAGGAGAATAAAGGCAGCAAGTGATAGAAAACATTGGTTGGAGTTACGTAAAGGCTCCAAATAGTATTGGTTGTGTGGGGTGTGGTATTATTAATCAGAAGATGAGGCAATCTTGTAGCATGGATATCACTGTTATTATGGGTGATTTCAATCCACATATAGACTGGGTAAACCTGGGAAATGGAATGTCTTTGGGACGGTTTTCTAGAGCAGTTAACTTCAGTGCTGTGTAGAAGACCTGTTGCCCTGTTAGAAACATTGGCCCAGAACATCTCTTGGAACAGATCTGTGCTGGGTCAGAGAGGAGTGTCAAGTCAGGAATGTCAGACTGGGGGGAGTGTTGATGGTGAGTAAGTGGGAGGCGATGGGGATTCGGTTGGTAATTACCCAGGAGTTAGAATAGATTGCCAGTCCTCTGATATTTCCATGGCCGCTGTTGAACTCCACACGTTGGAACCATTGGATGTCCCCAGCTCTAACTGAGTTGGGGACATTTTTTGGAGGATTCCAGATGATGGCAATTGCAAATCAGAAGTTTCAACTTGCCGGACAATTCCCACTGAGTCAGTTGCATTGGAACCTCAGTGTTGCAGCAGCTATGTTTCTGATGGAGGACCCGAAGCTGGGCCTTTCAAATGGACAATAACATACTCCTGGAAATCTGAGGGATTGGGACAACTTCTGTGCAGGTGGGACCTGTACTAAAAGAATGGATTATGCCTTAATAGGAACTGGGACTGGTTTTAAACTGGGAATCTGAAAGGTAACCCAAATTATAAGGAACCAAAGTTGGAAACTGTGTTTCAGAAAATGCCAGGGAGGCTGGAAGACAGAAGAAACAAAGGCAAGGATTGAGTATGTTTCAGAAGGAGAATAGTTTCCAAATGAGAGTGTTCAGGTAGAGCACCCTTAATGCACACAACATTGACAACACGTAGTCTATCTCAAAATGCAAACAGAGATACGTGGGTATGATCCAATTATCATTGCAGAAACATGGCTACAAGGTGACTAGGACTGGGAACTGAATCAAAGATATTCAACATTTTAGCAACGACAGACAAGAAGCAAAAGGAGGTGGAGTTGCACTGATAATATGGGATGGGATCTGTACATTTAGTAAGGGACGGTCTCTGATCAGGAGAATAAAGGCAGCAAGTGATGGAAAACATTGGTTGGAGTTACGTAAAGGTTACCAAATAGTATTGGTTGTGTGGGGCATGGTATTATTAATCAGAAGATGAGGCAATCTTGTAGCATGGATATCACCGTTATTATGGGTGATTTCAATCCACATATAGACTGGGTAAACCAATTAAAGCTGGGAAATGGAATGTCTTTGGGACGGTTTTCTAGAGCAGTTAAGTTGAAGAACTGATTATGGGATATGCTATTTTGGATCTCGTATTTATGTCATTAAAAAAAAGCGAATTCATCCTGTAGTAGAAACTTTTAGGGATGAGTAATCTTAACATGAATTTTATAATGCGTTCGAAAGTGACGCATTTCAATCTGAAGCAAAGGTGTTAAATAAAAATAAGGGAAATTATGAAGTCATAAAGCAGAAATTGGCTGAGGTGGATTGAGAAAAATCATTCAAAGGCGTGACTGTAGATTGTTCATTTACAGACTGTGTTGCGTTTTGCATGGCTTTTAGACACTATACATTTCATCAAAGTGTAAACACTCAAGATCAGTCAACTGTCCCTAACAAATTAAGTTCAGGAAGTGTAAGGTGAAAAGGAAAGGCCTTTAAAGTTGGCAGAAATATTAGTAAATCTGAGCAATAGAAAGTTTTAAAAATATTGCTCAAGTGGCCCCATGATGAGGAAAGTGTGAGTAGAATATAAAGGCAATCTAGAGGGAAATGGACTGCATCGAGATAAAAAGGTTTTAGTTTAGAAAGGCATCATGTGTCGGTGCAGTCTTAGTAGGCAGAAAGGCCTGTTCCTGTGCTGTTCTGTTCTTTGTTCAAGCAGAGAACATAAAAATGGACTGTAAAAGCTTCTGTAGTCACGTTAAAAGAAAACATTTGGCTAAAACAAAACAGGGTTAATTACCAGCAGAGCCAGTAGAATTTATAATGGGGGGGGAGGTAAACAAGAAATAACAGTGATTCTAATTGATTGCTTTGCACCTTTTTTGCTGAGGAAGGTATGGAAAATCTTCCAGAACTAGAGATCCAGGTAACCATGGCCAGTTTAAGAATCAAATAACACTGGAGAAAGTAATGGGGCATGATATTCTGTATTCAAAAGAGTTGAAGGTGGAAGTAGTTGATGCAGTGGTAATCAGCACCCAAAATTCTACAGATTGTGGGATGATTGGAAGGAGAAAATGTCACCCAACTACCTAAGGAACTTTAGACGAGTTAACCTTACATCAGTGGTAGGGAAAATGCTAAAATCTGCTATAAAGGATGGGATAAGTGGACACTTGGAAAGTAATGATTGCACTTACAGTAAGCATTCCTGATGAAGAGGTCTGGCCTGAAACGTCGATTTTCATGCTCCTCAGATGCTGCCTGACCTGCTGTGCTTTTCCAGCAACACACTCTCAGCTCTGATCTCCAGCATCTGCAGGCCTCACTTTTTCTCCTACAGTCAGTTCACCTTTTAGGCCAAAAGACAGAGGAGCAGAGTTCAGTCATGTGGCCCATCGAGGCTGACAACTTTCTCAAACCCCTTCTCCTGCCTTCTCGAACATAGGACATGAACATTCTCTCCATAACCGTTGATCCCCTTATTAACCAAAGACCCACCTTTCTCTGTCTTAATACACTCAATGACTTGGCTTCCACAGCACTCTGTAGCAATGAGTTCCACCGACTCACTATCTCATGGATGAAGAAATTCCTCATTGTCTCAGTCTGCAATTAGGGAACTTATTGGAAGTTTTGAAAATGTTCCCAATAGAATTTCTAAAGGACACACAATGGACAGGAGATGCTTTATAATTTGAGAAGGCTTTTTGATGGAGTTACTCAAAAGAGGCTAGTTAGAAAAATTAAAGCACATGGGATGGTAGGTAATGTATTGGTATGGATTAATGATTGGTTCCTGTCTATGAGCCAGAGTAGAAATAAATGGGTTCTTCTCATGTTGGCAGCCAATACTAGTGGAGAATGAACAGGATCAGTACTTAGGGGCCCTAGCTGTTTATATATCAATGATTTAGAGAGAGGACCAAATGGAATATTTCCAAAATTGTGGATGATACAAAGCTAACTGGGAACGTGTGTTTTGAGGAAGAAATAATGAGGCTTCAGGAGAATTTGGACAGGCTTGGTGAATGGGCCAGAGCATAGCAGATGGGATATAACGTGGAAAAATGTGAGGTTATTCACTTTGGTGGGAGGAACAGATATGCAGAGTATTTTTAAAATGGTGAAAGGTTAGAAAATGTACAACAGGACTTGAAAGCTAACCTGCAGATTCAGCAAGCTATTAGAACAGCAAATGGAATATTAGACTTTACTGCAAGTAGATTTGAGTACAAGAGAAATGACATCTTGCTTCTATTGTATGGGAGCTTGGTTAGACTGTACCTGGACTGGGCAGTTTTGGTCTCCTTAGATCAGGAAAGATATTGCTGGAGGAGTGTAATGAAGGTCCACCACATTTCTTTCTGGGAGAATAGGACTGTTCTACGAAGAGAGCTTGGGAAAATTGGGCCTGTATTCCATAGAATCTTGAAGAATGTGAGCTAATCTCATTGAAATTTACAAATACATTTAAAGGGATCGACATTGTAGGTGAAGGTAAAATGTTTTTCCCCGATTGGATAATCCAGAACAATTTAAAAATAAGGTGGAAGTCAGACAGGTTCATAATGAAGAGAGTTTTTTTTGGAAAGAGGGGATTGAACCTTTGGAAATTATTTAGGTCAGAGGGCTGTGGAAGCTGTTTTTTGAGTGTGTTTAAGAGAAGAGCATGAGAGATTTCTGATTTACTGATGTCATATAGGATTATGGGGACGGGATGAGTAAAAGGTATTGAAGTGTTTGATAAGCTGTGATCTGTTGGAATAGCTTGACGGGCTAAATGGCCTGGTGTTGTTCTTTCAGCTCATGCTTGCTGTTAGAATATATCCTCAGTGCTTAATATTTAGCAGCAGATGGTGCAGCTTCATAGCTGGCATGTTTTAAAATCTGTTCCCCTTTTCCTTAGTCAACACAGAGCCATGGCAATATCTATTTTGGCTCAGTGACTAGCATTCACGCCTCAGAATCTGCAGGTGATTTGTTCACAAAGTCCAACTCCAAGAAGACGAGCATAAAACCAAATGCAAAAGCTCAGCTGATGTTTGAGGGAAGTACTGAGTGTATTGCATTGTTGGAGGTGCATGTCTTTCAGGATGAGGCAATAAACTTAGGCCCTGTCTTTCCATATGCAGGCAAAGATGCCTGGATGCTAATCTCAAAAGAAGAGGAGTTGGAAACAATACCCAGGCAATAGTTAACTTTTCCCCAAATCACCTTTAATTCACAGGATGGTGTCTCCGAAACTCACCATCAGTCAAAAAAAAAGTTGTCCAACAAGTTCTCACAATTTATCATGTTGTTGACCATCTGCTGTATTTTCTATACTGCTGCAGTGACTGTGTGTCAGGACTTACTGAACTGGTCAAAGGCAGTAATTAGCCCGAGTGAAAAGCTGGTCATCAGAATGGCCACATGCCTCACTGAACTTCTGTCTCCATTCTCCACCAGCCAGGATACGATTCCAGTGACAGGGAAGCTTGTAATATTACAATAGAGCAGAGCTCAAAACCCATGATCCCACACTTTATTTCTGATTGTTTGTGAATTGCTCGATGTGAGATTCTACAAAGTGTAGCTGTGAAGAGAAAGAATGAGAGACTCATCTGCAAACTTAGCGACATTGCTATTGTTTACTTTGTCTCCAACATTAATGCACATACCAATACCCAGCTGAATTGTACTTTTTTAATACTCTGTTCAGTGAAGGGAATCACCGGGTAGGAATATACATCTTGTGCATATGCTGGTTCATTTACATACAAAGCAGATATTCTACAAACGTGGGTGTCAATATTGGCTTTACTGTGTCTGTGGAAGTTTGATATTATTATTTTTGCTCTAATTACACCCTCCAGCTTAATGAGTCCTGGACCTAATTAGGTTATTTATAAACCAGAAAATAAATAACCAGACTGGTTATAAAATTCAGCTGTTTTTGTTGTATCCACAATTGCTGCTGGTTTTTTTAACATGTTAACATGCCTTTATCTCTCCGTATGAAAAGGGAAGTCTCTTTGCCTTGACTGTAAAGCCTCCTGATGCCAATTTGTTTCAATGTGAATATAATTAGCTATATCAGTGAGAGGCTGTGGGAAGAATCAACAGGCACATATGGCCAGATTATAGGAACAGCTGGCAGTCTGTGATTCGCACTGCCTGATGAAGCAGACTAATAAAACACAAGATATGGTCATAGTAACAGCTGCATGTTGATAGAAGATGCTCCTCTTTTTTTGAAAAGCTATAATGTCAAAGTATAAACTCATCATTTACTTCATTACACTTGATCAGGTCAGCTCTTCTGATTTCATTTCATTACCATCCTGAAGGAAATTTGATAACGTTCAACACTTTATCAAAGAATCGTGGAGAGACTGATGCAGGAATGGGGAGCTGGCCATGGAAGATGCATGCGATGCCAGGAGACTGACTTCTCTGCGAAAGTTGCTCCCGTCTCTCACTCTCGACTGCCCTGGTGGTCTACACAACAACACTGCAAATACACTTCATTGACTGTGACACACATTGCCCGCTCCTGAGAGTGTGAAAGATGCACTGGTTGGAGAGTGGGGTTTTATTTGTGATTTCAGAGTGCTGTCCCCCTCTTCATCACTTTTGTAGGCTACAGTAGGCTACAGCCTACTTTATTAGAATAGTACTCATCGTATTCTGAACAGATAATACTACTGAACCACAATATGGGGTGGCATGGTGGTTCAGTGGTTAGCATTGTTGCCTTACAGCGCCAGGGACCTGGGTTCAATTCCAAACTCAGGTGACTGTGCGGAGTTTGCACATTTTCCCCGTATCTGCATGGGTTTCTTCCAGGTGCTCTGGTTTCCTCCCACGGTCCACAGATATGCTGGTTAGGTGAATCGGTGTGGTGTAAAATTATGTCCCAACACATGTGTGAATCATAATGTAACACATGTATTGGGCCAAGCAGTGGAATGTGGTGAAAGGGTTAAAATTATGTCCCAATACATGTGTGAATCATAATGTAACACATGTATTGGGCCAAGCAGTGGAATGTGGTGAAACGGTTAAAAATTATGTCCCAATACATGTGTGAATCTAACCGAAAATGGAAGGTGTCGCTTAGTCCCGTGTGAATCTTATTACACACCTCCCCGTGTGAATCTTCTAATCTGTATGTAACCAGAATGGAATGTGTTTTTTAGCCTTGCTCTGCTGTTCACATGAATGTTTAGATCTCGAAAAGAGTATATCAGCTGGAAAAGTCCCCAGTTCGGTGAGTCTGCTCCGGGGTTACGTCTAACCGCCGAGCGTGGGTTGTTGGCAACCGCTCTACAAGAACTGACGGCTCCCAGTTCCGGTAACACGTAGAGTGAGTATAAACCAGACCCGTTGTAAGTACGAGACCTGGTTGTGGCGACGCCGCGGGGAATAAAATGCTCATATTCTAGCAGACTCGCCTCTTGGTCGTTTGTTCTGTGTCAGACTACTCTCCTACGAACCTGACCTTGAGAATTTTTTAAAACAATCGGCTATGCTAAATTGCCCATAGTGTTCAAGGATGTGTAAGTTCAAGGGCATTACATAGAAGAACATAGACAAACATAGAACATCAAAAGTGTACAGCCCAGGAGCAGGCCCTTCGGCCTTCCAAGCATGAGCCAATCCAAATCCACTGTCTAAACCTATCACCCAATTCCAAAGGATTTGTATCCCTCTGCTCCCCACCTACTCATGCATCTGTCCAGATGCATCTTAAATGAATCTACCATCGGGGGGAAATGTAGGGGAATGGGTCTGGGTGGGTTACTCTTCAGAGGATTGGTGTGGACTTGCTGGGCTGAAGGGCTTGTTTCCAAACTGTAGGGATTCTAATCATGACTGAGACCAGTTGATATAGAAGCATTCATTCTAAGTTGACGTGGAGGCTGAACAAGCCCTTATTGAATCCCAAAAATGTCTAGAAACTCTGTTTTGTACATTTTATAATCCTGTAGTATAGTTTTGTCATCTTCTGATCATCACACTGTTAGAATGATATGGATGCTTTGGAGAGGGTACAGAAAAGGTTTACCAGGATGTTGCCTGGTCTGGGGGATTTTAGCTATGAAGAAAGGTTGGATAGTCTATGTTTGTTTTCACTGGAACACAGGAGGTTGATAGAAGTTTATAAGATTGTGAATGGCATGGATAGAGTGGAAAGTATGAGGCTTTTCCCCAGGGTATAGGAGTCAATTACTCGGGGAACACAGGTTCAAGGTGTAGGGAGTGGAGGTTTCAAAAGAAATGTGTGAGGCACGTTTTCTCGTATGTGTTGTTGAGGGCCTGGAACGTGCTGTCAGAGGAGGTGGTGGAAGCAGATACAATAGCAGCATTCAAGAAGCACCTGGACAAATACATGAATAGGAAGGGAATAGAGGGATACGGATCCTGTAAGGGAAGACCGTTTTAGCATGGAAAGACAAAATATGTTGGCATGGGCTTGGAGGGCCGAAGGGCCTACTCCTGTGGTATTGTTCTTTGTTCTTTTCAAGCCCTCTTTTCACAGGTAAAACTGATTTTGACTGAAACTTGTACCACTCCCTGAAATTTAAAAATAAATGTACAATGTTTTTACGTGTCCAATCACAATAGGTAAGCATCTCTGGTTAATCCAGCATTTATTGCCCGTCCCTAATTGCCCAGAGGGCAGTTAAGAGTCAAATCACGTTGCTGTGGGTCTGGAATCATTTGTAGGCCAGACCAAGTAAGGCTGGCAGTTTCTTTCCCTAAAGAGCTTTCATGAATCGGATGATTTTTACCTGACATTTGACAATGCTTTCACAACCATTGTTAGACTCTTAATTGCAGATTGGAATTTAAATTCAATTCCAGCAATCTGCCATGACAGGATTCGAACCCAAGGCCCCAGATCATTATCTGGGTCCCTGGATTAACATATTGGGATAATACCACTTGGCCATCACCTTTAATTAAGTCTTTCATGAGTCAGCCAGCCGTTGATGTATAGTTAAACTCTCAGTTCAATGGGCACTGCTGTAAATTTTGTTGCTTTTGTTAGTGAAGAGTGTTAAGAGATATGAGGTTATGCTGGGAAATGGAGTTGTGGTTGGCTGTGTTCTCATTGGTGGGCTCAAGGGGCTGAATAGCCTGTTGTAATTGGCCTGAGCATAACCTTGTATCTTCTAAGTCGAGTTAATAAATGCTAACTCTCTTCAAAATATGTCAGTGGTCTTTCTCTCGCCTATAATTGATGAACGTGATTTCAACATGCATTTCTTTTTTTCAAACTGGGCAAAATGGAACAACGTAACACTTAAATTTGGCATAAACTTTGCTTAATATCAGTCAGTTTAAGAAGAACAGCCTTCTGATGTTCAGTAAAAAGAAGGAAGTGAAGTTTGTTTTTAATTCAAAGTGCTGGAGAAACTCAACAGGTCTGGCAGCATCTGTGGAGAGAGAAACCGTTAAAATTTAGCATGTGATGTGACTTGTCTTCAGAATTCAGAAGTGAGGTTCAGCTACTCAATGGGTAAATTATCCTTTTCATTAAGTCCTTTCCTCCCCTTCATTGTTTACTGTTACTCTTTCATAAGATGAGTGTAAAAGGTAAAGCCAGCATTTTTTACCCAACCTTACCTGGCCTTGAAGTGGCTTGCTAGACTAATTCTGACTAATTTTGACCACACTTTGGGAGTCTGGAGTCACACAGGCTAGACCAGCTAAGATGCTAGATTTCTTTCTCCAAGGAGTATTAGTGAACCAGATGGGCTTTTGCAACTGTTGCTGATAGATTAAATGGGGCAGAATCTTCTCACCAATAAATTATGTGGGCCGTCGTGAGTCAGTTGTGAAAATACGGTGAGATCAGAAAGATGCCTCTCCTGCTTCTCCTTTACAAAGAGTGCTCTTCCCTCTTGCCTCTCGATAAATGGAAGCCCCTGTGCCTGTGGTAAGCTTTTTAAACCGTTTTACTCCCCTTCCCAGCAGTCCTCTTCTCCTCCCTCTCACCTCTCGATAAATGTACAATTTGTCATATAATTGCAACATTTAAAAGGCATCTGGATGGGTACGTGAATAAGAAGAGTTCGGAGGGATATGGGCCGGGTGCTGACAGGTGGGACTAGATTGGGTTGGGATATCTGGTCGGCATGGACGAGTTGGACCGAAGGGTCTGTTTCCGTGCTGTACATCTCTATGACCCTGAGAGTTTTGACATCGAGTGGGAAAATGTCTGATTCTGCATCCACGTTTTGAATGATGAGAGGTCTATTTGCATGCATTAGCATGACATTGTTATGTAACCTTGTTGCTTTACATATGCAGTTTCCCAGAACCTAGACTATGATGTTTCTCCATGAGAAAGTCAGTGGGTATTTGTTGACCCCAGCTCACTGTTTGCTCCTCTTGCGAAGGTGTAGAGAAATTAGCAAGGAACCATTGGGTCTGCAGCCCCGATGTGAAGAGGGTGCAGCTGAAGACCTCCTTTTGGATATGCAGGAAGAATTGTCATCTTCGATGCAGTTTCCATCAGGCGAACAAGCTGCAATGTCCTTGCAGACTGAGGATGCCACGGGACACTGTCACAGAAGAGTACCTGCTGCAGGAGCAGGACCCTGTGAGATTGAGGTGGCCATGAAGACTGCAGTTATGTGAAACTTTTTTCTGCAACCAACTCTGTCCGAGGATCAATTGGGGAACTTCAGACATTCAGATGTAGGAGCAGAAGTAGGTCATTTGGCCCATCAAGTCTTCTCCACCAATCAATGAGATTATGGCTGATCTGATCATTCTCAATTCCATTTTCCTACTCTTTTTAATTCCCTCATTGATTAAAGTCTGTCTATCTCAAGCTTGAAGATACTTAATGACCCACCTTCGACAGCCCTCTGCGGTAAAGAATTCCACAGATTCCCTCCCCTCTGAGAGAAGAAATTCCACCTCCTCTCCATCTTAACTGGGTAATTCCTTACTCTGAGATGATGCCCAATGGCCCTGGACTCTTCCACAATGGAAGACAAACTTTCCACACCTACCATGTTGAGTCTTCCAAGAATCTTGTGCATTTCAGTAAGGTTCTCATTTGTCTAAACTTTAATGAGGCCCAACCCCTCCTCCTTGGACAATATTTCAGTACTTTGTCAGTCAAGGGAACCTTCTCTGGAACCTCCAATGTCAGAATATCCTTCCTGAGGTAAGAAGCACAGAACTGTTCACAATATCCCAACTGTTCTCTGACTAGCGGCATGTATAGTTTCAAGCAGACTGCTATTTTTAGACTCCATTTGCTTTCAAAATAAAGGCCAACATTCCGTTTGACTTCCCTGTTACCTGCTGAGCCCGTATGCTCACTTTTTATGAGTCGAGCACGAGGACCTCCTAATCCATCTCACCTGCAGATTTTTGCAGTCTTTCTCCATTTAAATAACATTCGGTTCCTCTGTTTTTCCTGTATGGTTCACAGATTAACCTTTTATATAGTCATCAGTGGATCTTCACTTAATCTACAAGACTGTTTCTTCAATTTTACTTTTAGAGACAATGATGTATAATGTTGTGGCAATCGTGGATCAGTAACATTTTGTTGGAAGCTGTGCATGTGGGGATATGGTAGTGTGTGGTTTTGCTCATTCTTTGAATGAACTGTGTCTTCGGCCTGATGAAGAGCTTTTGCCTGAAATGTCGATTTTCCTGCTCCTTGCATGCTGCCTGACCTGCTGTGCTTTTCCAGCACCACTCTAATCTTGACTCTAATCTCCAGCATCTGCAGTCCACATTTTTGCCCTGTGTTTTTAACGGGCTATCAATTGTGGTGACTGTGTGCTAATCTATTAATGAAAGAGTGAACGAGTAATATTTGCTAACATCCCACACAAAATCTAATGATGAAGCACATCTCTTCAACAATATTTCCAAATTTTAACATCTGTTATTCATTGGATAAAATGGTAGTTCCAAAATGTGCCTATTGCATTGAGACGGTAATAAACTTCATGGAGCATGCGGTCTGCATCCTTACATTGCACAGTTAGATATACCCTTCTCTGGCTCTGACCATTTTTTAAACTTCAGTCTTTGAATATTTTAATGATTTATCAACAAAATGCGTTTATGTTGATGACTAAATGTAAGGAAAATCAGCCAATTATTGTGCAATAAAAATTGATTTGAAGTATCTTTTGTGGTCACTTTTTTTTGTAATCTGTGTAAAGATTTGAGAAAATGATTCCACAATGTCGCCTGACCAGAACTTGCAACACCATCATTACATGTGTCACAAAGCTGGCCCCTTTTTTGCTAAAAGCTGCTCCTTTTCTCAAGGATACTGTGCTCTTGGTTTTTTTTCAGAGGGGTCATAAATCCCTCTTGGCTCTGAGGTGACTAGCTGAAAAATGTGTTGCTGGAAAAGCGCAGCAGGTCAGGCAGCATCCAAGGAGCAGGAGAATCGACGTTTCGGGCATAAGACCTTCTTCTGAGGTGACTAGTTTGGTACAGTGATGGAAAAGGATTTTGAGAAGCCTTTTTGTTTATATGTAAACAGATGAGACTTCAGGCCAAAATGGTCATGTTTTAGAAGTGACCTGTATAATGAAAGGGTGTGGTCAGCTCTCTAGAAGAGCAGTTCAGTTCAGAACTAGTTCGGAGTTCAACTGTGAGCAGTGTGGAAACAGGTTGCGAAACTCTCTCTCTCCTTCTGCCCTTCTAACTTCAACCTATAAGCATTTATTCTATTTTCACTTTTTTTCTCAGGGGGTTTGCTTATTGGGACTATTGTGTATATTCAAAACAGCATAATTAAGTCTAGTTTGGACAGACCGAGTTCTGTAGGGGTCCTTTATTCTGTTCTTCGTGTTTCATTGTGCAAATTTGTGAATAAATTTTTGTCTGTTTGAAAACCTAGTAGTCAACCTCGCTAACTTAATCCGGGTAATTTTCACTGTACACCTACTGAAACAAATTGCAAAGTTATGGTCTAGGCTGCCTGCTTAAGAATGTTTTGAATGGTTTGGCCAAGTCCATAACACATGCAACTGTTTATATACCTTTTTCATTCCAAGTGGTTCTAAGCAGCTGCCTTGTTAATTACAGACACAACAGTTAAGAGTTTGGGTAAGATGTCCTTCAACAGGGAGGTAAGTTTACTAATCTCACTTGGCATCTTCCCATTTCAGATGGTATCCTTTATTCTTTTACATTTGACCTATTTTCATATCTTTCCTTGCCTGTTTAGCAGCATCAGTGACACAACCCCCACCAGTAATGGTTGTACACTCATCCCTGACCTTGCCAACCTACCTTTGTTCTGAAGAAGGGTCACTGGGCTTGAAACATTAACTCTGTCTTCTCTCCACCGATGCTGCCAGACCCTGCTGAATTTCTGTAGCAATTTCTGTGTTTCTCCAACATCCACAGTTCTCTGCTTTACCATAACTCTAGGTCTAGGTAAAAACAAGGACTGCAGGTGCTGGAAACCAGAGTCTAGATTAGAATGGTGCTGGAAAAGCACAGCAGTTCAGGCAGCATCCGAGGAGCAGGAAAATCGACGTTTCGGGTAAAAGCCCTTCATGATTCCTGTTGAAGGGCTTTTACCCGAAACGTCGTTTACTGCTCACCGGATGCTGCCTGAACTGCTGTGCTTTTCCAGCACCAGTCTAACCTTAACTCTAGATCTGCCAACCTTTCATTTAGCGTACTTCCTTTTTTGAGTTACCTGCCTGCCCATCTCTGTGAGCACTTCCCTTTTCTCCAGCTCTGAGATTTCTGATCTTCGAATGCTATCTTCCCTGAGTGCAGTATTTTGCTTCTTTTTGCCCCAGTGTTGCTGACTGTGGCCATAGGTAGAAGCAGTTTCCATTGTAAATGTGCACATGAGGATTAACAGACTTTCTCGCTGCATTGTGGGTTTTGAATTTTATCTGCATCCAGATATTCCCAAGCCTGATTTCCTGTACGGTCCTTGATTTTCACTCTCTACTACTATAGATGTGAATGAGACAACTTAAATATGTTTTGTTTATTGTTCAGTGTTTAAATGGAAAGAAGAAAGGACACTAATTTCTTCCAGTCATTTTTTAAAGGTAAATTTTATTTTGTAAAACTGAAGAGTCTGGCATAATGCAAGTTTCTATCTAGTAAACTGTTTACGGGAGGCATATTGACAACTTTGCAGTTCCAAGTCCATTGAGTTTAAAGTGGAGTGTTGCCTTTGACATATCTAATACACCTTCTGGGGCTTTGTGAAGAATGTGTGCCCAGGATGTTGCTCGTACTGAGGATAAAAATATAGGCATGATGTCTGACTGTTAATGCAGTTCCTGTGGCGCTATCCAATTGTGATGTGGATTTGTTAAAGAGTGATAAAGTGAAGCTTTAGTTACTGTTCATCATAACGTGCCCAGGATGTGACCTTCAAGTATGCATTTTGTTTTTGGAGGAAACAATGAGCTCCCCAGCCATGACTGAATTGGTTATAAATCTACAAAATTAATGTACTCGACCTCCAGGTTCATTGTCCTGTTTGCATATAAGGGAGGTAAAAATGTAAGGCTTGCTTGGACAATATTTATCAAGTAATCTGTCATCTTCATAAGGAAAGAATCCTAGAACTGAAGGTTGGTACATTTTTCTTCAGTTCATTTTACCCTTTTTTTTGTAGCTCAGAACAAATGGCATCTCCTGTTCTCTCTCTCTATATTTATCTCTCTCTCTCTCTCTCTCTCTCTCTCGTAAAATAGTAAGTGCTTCACAAGATGGTGGTGTCCAAAATTATGCTTTAATCAATGCCATGAAGTTCCTGCTAATGCACTGGATGTACTGCTGAGGATAAGGCTGTGGTCAGACCACATTTGAAATATTGAGAGTTTTGGACCACCTCCATAAGGAAGGATGTGCTGGCCTTGGAGAGGGTTCTCAAAGTTTTACAGTCATGGTCCCAGGGATGAAGGGCTCGTCATGAGGAACAGTTGAGCACCCTGGTTCTGTACTCCATGGAGATTAAAAGGATGAGGGGATGGGGGTGGATCTGATTGAAACTTGCAGAATACTGAGAGGCCTGGATTGAGTGCAGACCGAGAAGATGTTTTCACTAGTAGGAGGCACTGAGACCCAAGGGAACAGCGTCCGAGTGAAAGGGTGACCTTTTAAAACTGAGATGAGGAATTTCTTCAGCCAGAGGGTGGTGAATCTAGAACGTAGAACGATACAGCAGAGTACAGGCCTTTCTGCCCTCTGTTGCACCGACCTTTGGAACCAATCTGAAGCCCATCTATCCTACACTATTCCATTTTCGTCCATATGTTTATCGAATGACCATTTAAATGCACTTAAAGTTGTCGCTGTGTGGAGTTCATTGCTGCAGAGGACTGTGGAGGCCAAGTCAATCAGTGTATTTAAGACAGAGAGAGATTCTTGATTAGTGAGGGGGTCAAAGGTTATGGGGGGGAAGAGCAGGAGAATGTGGTTGAGAAACCTATCAATCCTGATCAAATTGAGGAGCAGACTGGATGGGCTGAATGGCCCAATTCTGACCCAAATATCTTGTGGCCTTATAGAGGTGGTGGTGAAGTCACTGAACGAGGCATCCAAAGGCCCTGGCTCATTAACTGGGGGGCATGGATTCCGATCTGACCACAGCATTTAAATTGAATTAATAAATCTGGAATTAAAACCTAATCCCAGCACTGAGTGACTTCCATTTGATTTTCTGCACATACATCTGTCCTCCAAGTGGAATGGAACATGTTGTCCTAAACTGCGTCCAGTCTCCATGTGACTCCAGACACACAATATGATTGAGCCACTACTGCCCACAAAAATGGCCGGGCACCCTGCTCTATTCGGGAGGGGTGCGGCGGGGGGGGGGGCGCAATTGGTAAGAAATGCTTTCCTTCCCGGCCACTGCCCCATTCCATGACCCAAGGAAAGACATCCTCCTGGTTGTCAAGGCCAGATTCAGCATGGGAAGTTACTTCACTCGTCATCGAATAGGCCAGCCCAGATGGAGGGGTGAGTGGCTAGGAGGGGAATTGATGTTACATGTATTTGCTGCCCTTGTCTTTCTCGATGCTGGTGGTCATGGGTTTGGAAGATACTGATTGTTTTTTGAGGTTTTTTTTTTGCGATGAATCTTATTGTTGGCACACACCTGTTGTGACTGTGGTGGTGGAGGGAGAGTGTGTTCAGGGATATGGCGATAATAAGCAGGCTGGTAGGTGTGAACTTTCTGGTTGTTGGAGCTGCACCCATCCAGGCAAGTGGGGTGTGTTCCAGCCCAGCCCTGACTCGTGACTTGGAGATGGAGGAATTGGTTTGGGGAGTTGGGAGGTGAGTTACTCACCAGAGGATTCCTGTTTGAAGAGAACTTTTTAACTTTCCACAGGTAACAAGTTTCAGAGGTGATTTGAGAGAGGGTTTACAAACCGACACTTTAATTTTGATAGGTGGCCCCTGAAGGAGCAATCCCATCTCTTGACTAAATGCCAGAATTTGCAGTTCTGAAGAAAGCATCTGGAAACATTAACTCCGCTTTTCTTCCCCACATGTGCTGCCGGACCTAGTTGAGATTTTAGAATTAGAATTAGAATCAGAATCCCTACAGTGTGGAAACAGGCCATTCAGCCCAACAGGTCCACACTGACACTCTGAAGAGCAACCCACCCAGACCCATTCCCCCACTCCAATATCCCACATTTCCCCTGACTAATGCAGCTAACCTACATATCCCTGAACACCGTGGGCAATTTCCCATGGCCAATCCACATCTTTGGACTGTGGGAGGAAATCCACACAGACACAGGGAGAATGTGCAAACTCTACGCAGACAGTTGCCTGAGGTTGGAATCAAACCTGGGACCCTGGCGCTGTGAGGCAGCAGTGCCAGGTGCTGTGAGGCAGCAGTGCTAACCACTGTACCATCATGCCACCTGCAATTTCTGTTTTTGTCTCAGCATCTGCAGTCTGCTTTATTTTAGGAAAGCAGGAATTGGCATATCAATGGGTGTATTTGAATGTTGCTTCATACATTAGGGCAGGAAAAAACTTTTGTTTCCAAATTGACTTCATTCTGGGCCAGCCTCCTTGAACTGCTACAGTCCATTTAATATAGGTTGACCCACAATGCTGTTAGGGAGGGAATTCCAAGCTTTTGACCCAGGGACAATGAAGGAACAGTGATATAATTCCAAGTTAGGCTGGTCAGTGGTTTGGAGGGGAACTTGCAGATGGTGGAGTTCCCATATATCTACTGCTCCTGTCCTTCTAGTATTGGTTGTGTGTTTGGAAATTTGGTTTCTGAGGAGCCTTGGAGAATTTCTGTGGTGAATTCGCCCCCCCCACCCCATCACACACCCCCCTCCCCCCACCACCACAATTAGAATATTACATGCCTAAAGATTGGGTTTGTAATTTGTCTTTTCAATAATGTAGTTTAGATTTTAGGGTGCAAACCACAAAAAGATTGATTGTCGTCTTAATGCACTGGTTGGGAAATTTTTGATTTTTCTATTTTCATGTTGTTTGGTATCCTTCAGTACAAACAGTGATGGCATTATCAGATCAGGGAGTTTACCATATCTGCATGCATAATGCATTATGAAGATTGATATTGCGTGGGAATTATTTGAAGACATTGGTAGAGGTACCAAACTGAGAGCAAAATTAGTTTTTATTGTCCTCTGAATTCTGATATTACTGCGTCAATTTTTCTGGTTTAATGCTCCCAGCACTCGCTTCATGAAATGAGGCAAGTATCAGAAATTCAAGACATCAGTGAAGTCAGTTTGCAGATCTAATGATCTGATCTCTGCACTCAATATCCCGGTAATGTACTCTTAATTCTGATCGGCGTTGGCGCAGTGTAAAATTCCATATTTGTATCTCTTACATCACCGTAGTCGGCTGTGTTGCTTTTGTGTTGTATAGTATATATTGGGTGGTTCAGCCGTTGAGGAGCACTCTGAGCTGCACAATCCAGACATGGTTCAAACGCATGTATTTCTGCCAGGCACAATCATTATCCCATGTTGAATGCACCTGCTGTCCATTAACGTTCACTTAAAATCGAGACAGACTCTCTTGATCATCTCTTGTTCATTTTATTTTCAAAATGGTGGACTAAGACTAGCTCAGATTTTGCAGTTACTCCTGAGATTGCAAACTTATTTCTAGATTTTTTTTTTAGTTATTACATTTCAGTCATATAAGATTTTTATTTTCATTCATTTCTGATTCTTTTATAGTCAAAAAATACATAAAAAACCAAGCAATGGCACTTAATATTTTTCAAACAGTTGTGTTAATGGATCTTTTCAAGAGGCCTACACATGGAGGGCTGGGTTTAGTTTTAAAATCGTCCATGTAGAAGGCATGATTGTTAGAAACAAAAGCATTGCTAAAGCAATGTTAGCAGGAGGAGAGATTCGATAGAAGGTTAAAAGCAAAACCTCAAAAGTAGTAATCTCAGGTTTACTCGCAGGGCCAAACTCGAATGAGGGAAAGATTAAAAGGATAAAGGAGATATCTGAAGTCAGTGGTTGAAGGGGTGATGTAATATGCAGGTTGTTGG
>NC_057747.1:24666356-24698334 GCF_004010195.1 Chiloscyllium plagiosum | reverse complement strand
AAGATTAGAGTGGAGCTGGAAAAGCACAGCAGGTCAGGCAAGCATCTAAGGAGCAGGGGAATTGATGTTTCGGGCAAAAGCCCTTCGTCAGGGAGGAGAGCAGCTAAGAGTGGCCCACAGATTCTGGAATCTCACGTAGGCCACATCAGGTAAGCTCAACAGATTTCCTTCGACAAATAGAGTCAATAAACCTGTTGAATCTTATTAAATCTAAGCTCTAAATTTGAGAGTGTCTGCTCTCCCCGAGAAGTGCTTATTTTGTTACATGAGCATTTTGCTCATTATTGAAGTAGAATTCATGACATCAATTGTGGAGTTTAATCACCCAGCTGCCTATACAGCAGTTAGTTTGATCATCTCTGCTGATTTTGTAAATGGAAACCAGACCTGTGGTAATGTAGTGCACCAGAGGAACTGGCTACGTGATGAGACAATGCACTGAAATATCGCAGAAAATGTTTTTTGAGGGTTGTGGAGTGTGCATTGCAATATGGCTTCCAAAATAATGGCAAATGCCAGGATTTGAAGTTCGCTGATCAACCGCATTCGTTTAACTTTAGGTTAAAATATGCCTCTTTTTTTTCTCTCCTCACCAAAGTAACTGGTTCAAAATCAATTGCATTAGGGAATCTGTTCTTCATTAGTGCGGTGCTGGAAAAGCACAACAGGTCAGGCAGCATCCGAGGAGCAGGAGAATCGACGTTTCGGACTGGTGCTTTTCATCAGGAATGAAGCTGGGAGCTTCGGGGGTGGAGAGATAAATGAGAGGGGAGTTGAGGCTGGGGGAAAGATAGCTGAGAGTGTGGCAGGTGGATGGAGGTGGGGGTGAAGGTGATAGGGTGGAGCGGTTAAGTGGAAAGGAAAATTGGCAGGTAGGACAGGTCATGAAGACGGTGCTGAGGTAGAAGGTTGGAACTGGGGTGAGATGGGGGGAGGGGAAATGAGGAAACTGGTGAAGTCCACACTGATGTCCTGGGGTTGAAGAGTTCCGAGGCAGATGATGAGGCGTTCTTCCTCCAGGTGTCGGGTGGTGAGGGAGTGGTGGTGGAGGAGGCCCAGGGCCTGCATGTCCTCACAGAGTGGGAGGGGGAGTTGAAGTGTTTGGCCACGGGGCGGTGGGGTTGATTTGGTGCGGGTGTCCTGGAGATATTCTCTGACCTTCCAGCTCAGCACCATCCTCATGACCTGTCCCATCTGTCCATCTTCCTTCCCACCTATCTGCTCCACCCTCCTCTCCGACCTATCACCTTTACCCCACCTCCAACCACCTATTGCCCTCTCAGCTACCTTCTCCCCAGCCCCACCCCATTCCCATTTATCTCTCCACTCCCGAGGCTCCCAGCCTCACTCCTGATGAAGGGCTTTTGCCCGAAACGTCGATTTTCCTGCTCCTCGGATGCTGCCAGCATCACTCTAATCTTGACTCTAATCTCCAGCATCTGCAGCACCCATTTCTGCCCAATCTATTCTTCTTAGCTATTTTGAGCCGAACGGGTCAGATCAAAGAGGCAGTGGCCCAGTGGCATTATTGCTGGACAATTAACCCAGCAAATCTGGTAACCACTGTTCAAATCCTGCCATGGTGGAATTTGAATGAGATTTTTAAAAATCTGGAATTATAGAATATCCTTTTTATTGCACTGTAGAAATACAGTGAAAAGCTTTTACAATGTCCACCTCTTACGGCATCACCTTGGGTACAAGTACTTCGGTACAAATCGTGAAAACAAAAGAGGAATAAAAAGTACTTGCATTACTTCTTAGAGTTTAAAAAATAAGTTAGCAATAAGACATTGTTAAAGGATTGACATTGCGGTCAGGTAAAAAGTTTCAAACGCACATTACAGTGCAGCGGTTCAGTGCAGGGATACCGCAAGTGGTCTGACTGCCCATCCCAGACCCGAGTGCAGCAGACCCCTGTATAGACAGACCCCACACCCCCATCTCACCTCCACCGCCATCCCCACTCTGCCCCAGACCTCCGTCCAGCTCCAAGCCTCCAGCCCACACTGTACTGGCTCTCAGCTGCTCCAAGGTAAGTTCCAGGGCTGCCTCCTCCCTGTGCCAGTCTCCACCTGGGACCCGCCGCTCCGGGACGTGCCTCTTCAGCTAAAGGGAGAGAAAGGAAAGAAAAATAAAAAAGGAGAAAGAGAAAGAGCAGAGGAGCTCCAACAGGAATGTCTTACTCTGCTGCCATTAGTTGAGGGAATCCTCTGCTTTTGTAAGAAAGTAATGATCACCCATGAATCCAGTATCCATTGTCAGTCAGGAAAAACAAATCTGGTTCCCCTAATGCCCTTTAGGGAAGGAAACTTCTGTCTGGTCTACACGTAACTCCAAACCCACACCAAAGTGGTTAACATTTAACAGCCCCCGGGCCTTTAGGGATGGGGCAGTAAATTCCTGATGAAGGGCTTTTGCCCGAAACATCGATTTTCCTACTCCTGAGATGCTGCCTGATCTGCTGTGCTTTTCCAGCAACACTCTAATCTTGACATGGGGCAGTAAATTCTGACCCAGCTGCTGATGCCCCTGTCATATAAATGAATTTTTTAAAAATTGTACAATTTTGTTTTTAATGAAAGTGTTTATTCTTGAACCCTGTGTCTTAATAGCTCAGCTCACCGTTGAATCATGCCATAGAATGGTACAGCGCAGAAAGAGACCATTCAACCTATCTAGTCTATGACGTATCAACGGGAGAAAGCTCCCACTGTGTTCATGATCTAGACACTTTAATAAGCAAGGATAACCTTTCCTTTCCATGTTCAGCTCAGTACCACGTGATTTTTTTGTTTAAAAGACCACCATTCTTTGGAATACAGGCATCACTGGCAAGACCAGAATTTACTGCCCATACCTAATTGCCCCTGAGCTGAAAATGTGTTGCTGGAAAAGCGCAGCAAGTCAGGCAGCATCCAGGGAACAGGAGAATCGACGTTTCGGGCATAAGTCCTTCTTCAGGAGGGCTTATGCCCGAACGTCGATTCTCCTGTTCCCTGGATGCTGCCTGACCTGCTGCGCTTTTCCAGCAACACATTTTCAGCTCTGATCTCCAGCATCTGCAGCCCTCACTTTCTCCTAATTGCCCCTGAGCCAAGTGGCTTGTTGGGCCATTTCAGAGTGTTGTTAAGAGTCCACCTCCATTCTGCATCTGGAGTCACATGTAGGCTAGATAAAATAAAGGGCACCACAGTAGTCAGCACCCCTAGCTCACAGCGCCAGTGTCCCAGGTTCTAGTCCGACCTCGGGGGACTGTCGATGTGGAGTTTGCATATTCTCCCCGTGTCTGCGTAGACTACCTCCCACAATCCAAATGTGCGCAGTTTGGGTAGATTGGCCATGCTAAATTGCCCATCGTGTGCAGGATAGGTGGGTTAGCCATGGGAGATGCAGGGTTATAGGGTAGGGGAGTGGGCAGGGAGGATACTCTCCAGAGAGTCGGTGTGGACTCGATGGGCCAAATGGCCTGCTTCCTTACTGTAGGAATTCAAAGATGAGGATGTCAGACTTTCTACAGGGCATTCATGAGCCAGGTAGGGGTTGTTTTTAACAACAGACAGTTGTTGACATGGTCACTTTCACAGAGATTAACTTTTATTTCTGAATTTGTTAATTTGAGATTAAGTTCCACCAGCTGCCATGTTGAGATGTAAAGCCCTGTGTACCTCTGGATTACAAATCCAGAGACTCCACTACAATTTCCTAGCTGCCCGTCCTCCCTCCATCTCATGGAGTCGATGTCCATTTTTAAAAATGACTAATCGTTGTCTGCAGGGCTTCATAATGATGTGTTTCTTTAAGTTTTCAGTTGAGCCGATCTGTGGGTGTGAATCTACTTGACTGTTACACAATGTATGTCTTACCTAAATCAAAACTGCTTGAGTTTTCATATGCTAAGACATAAATTTAATTTCCATCATTGAGAGAGTTTTGATATTGCAGCATCATTGACCAGCCTTTACTTCTGAGGACAATTATTTCAGAGCACTGAGTAATGGAAGGAGCTACACCAGACTCCCACATGAAAACTCATTGTCAGCTTGTATCTATGTAATTCATGTTGTGAGATAAGTGGAATGCAAGAATGTCAATTCCATTATCTTCAATCGGCCTCTAGCAGGTTCAAGGCTATCAACAGAGATGTTTAGAGATTTCTTTCTACTCTCCCACCTATTCTGTCTTTTATTGCTGTGCTCCTCAGTTTGTACTTCTCCCAGGCAGGTAAAAAACTTCAAAAAATGACTGTGCTTCCTTTGCTGTGACAACCACAATGTCGGAATGAAGAGAGAAATAGAGAGGGTTTTAGGATCAGGTCAAAAATCATAGCGGTACTGCAACTTTGTTGATGTTGTTTGTAGATGTAGGGGTGACGGAACAGTGTGGTGGGGTCAGCACCAGAGTTCGCAAAGGTTTCATTTCTGTTTCTTTGTGAATCGCTTTATGTATGTTTCACTAATATCATTCAGGGCACAAAATCTGCCATCCTTACCAGCTTTGACCTACCTGTAACTCCAGAACTACCATGCGATTAATTCTAAACTGTCCCCTCAAATGGCCAAGGAAACCACACAGTTCAAGGGCATCAAAAGGCGCTTTTGTGAGGCAGGGAGAGGTTGTTGTTGAGACTTTTCCTTCAGTATCTGGCATTTATACATTCAGTATTTGCCACTTGCCAAAGCAAAATTGAATACCTGACTGTAAGCCAACACATGCTGCTTTGTTATGACAGGAGCATTGAGTTAATTCACTTCATGTTAGAAAACTGTCCACTTTTATTTAATAATGGGATGTAAATCATAGTATCCTTGTCTCGATCATCTTTAGGTGACATAATAATGCAAGGTATATGACATAATCGTATTACTACCATTTTTGGAGTTTGGATTTCAAAATAGAGGCAAATGAACCTTAGTTGCTTATGTGACTTTTTTTTTTAAAAAAGTGACTAAATCCAGCATTTGTCAGAAAGCATTCTTTGGATTAGCGGTGCTGGAAGAGCACAGCAGTTCAGGCAGCATCGGAGGAGCAGCAAAATCGACGTTTCGGGCAAAAGTCCTTCATCAGAAACATCGAATTCGCTGCTCCTCGGATGCTGCCTGAACTGCTGTGCTCTTCCAGCACCACTAATCCAGAATCTGGTTTCCAGCATCTGCAGTCATTGTTTTTACCTTTGTCAGAAAGCAGGTAACCCCCACATTGTTAATGGAAATATGTTTATCCTGTTGGGAGTATAAAAAGTAGATTAAATACTTGATCATTTAGCTTTTGCTTTCAGCTCAGAACAATTTCTGAATAAATAAATCAAATTGATGACAATATTGAGTTCAGAAACCAGCCTCTGAGGAGAAGTTCAAGTTAGTTCAGGGTACAAGCCATCTCAGTATAATGGTTTATCATCTGAAACTTCCAAACTGGGAGAGTTTAGTTAAAAATCTGCTGAGAGATTTATAAGTGAGAAAGTTTTATGTTCTCAGATTTGTGAATAACTTACGTTGGCAGGCTTGGAGAGGATTCATCAAGTTGTCTCCATAGTTCAGAGAGAAAAAAATGTAGGAGTCAGTTAAGTCAAGACTCAAGGAGTTAAGATAAGGGTGTAATTTCTCTGAATTTGAGACTCTGTAGCAAGACGTGTCAGGAAAAATATTGAAACTTTTTGTTTTGTTGCATATTTTAGTATCATTCCAATTGTCCATATTTAGGTAACTCTGCTTGTCTATTCTTCTTTTAAGTAATAAATAACAGATCAATTGTTAAAGACATTCTATAGCCTTGTGTGATCTTGTGGACAAGACCAGACCTCCCCCCCACCCCCACCCTTCAAAATCTATTGAGAAGGTAAATGTAAGATGGGGTGTTCCAAATGCAATTGGATTGGTCAAACTATTTAATGTTCAGCATAACACAATTTATTCAAACACTCTAGTTAAAATACAACAAAAGAAAAGAAGATAATGGAATAACAAGTCTACTGTAAAACTTAACAGAGTAATAGTCAGAGTAACTATTACTAATTAAACATTCAAATATATTCACTTTCCATAAAAACCCTTGGCAAAAGGCAAATTCAGAAATCAGATTTGTCTCTTGTGCAATCCAGCAGCCCAGGAAGAGAACTCTCAGCTTTTGGCTGTAATCAAAAGAGAGAAAAATAGCTCCCACTTCAAGATCCTAATAGCAACTGCCTGATTCTGTGGATGGGAGCATGACCACACCCATTCAGGCTGCTTCTATTATTCTAGCCTTTTTTTAAAAAAAAACACCCAAGGCTTCAAAAGTTGTTTATCTTCTGATAGACTGCTCATACATATCCCCCAATCTCTGTCTCTTTTTTAAGAAAAAGGACAAAACACATCTCTGAAAACCACAGCCGCATCACAGTAAATATATTTCGATGATGAACCATCATGTTAACCAACAGAACAAAAACACGGTTCGAGCCAGATTCCATTCTGGAATGTGACTTATCGATTCCTACTATCAGCTAGAATCATAACAATAGAGCTTTGAATGTCTGTGCAATGTCCGAGTATTGGAATAGTTTGACTATTGGAGTCACACTGTCCCCTGACTTGTCCTACCTGTCTATCTTCTTTTCCACCTATCCACTCCACCCTCTACCCCCCCCCCGACCTATCACCTTCATCCTCTCCCCCACTCACCTATTGTACTCTATGCTACTTTCTCCCCATCCTCACCCTCCTCTCATTTATCTCTCCACCCTTCAGTTTCTCTGCCTGTATTCCTGATGAAGGGCTTTTGCCCGAAATGTCGATTTTCCTGATCCTCGGATGCTGCCTGAACTGCTGTGCTTTTCCAGCACCACACTAATCTCGACTATTGGAGTCACAACCATTTTGCTGCATGCAAATTGGAATTGCAGCCTCTGACATGACTCCCTATTGTCTGTGGTTTGACTAACTCCTTTTACTCTCACACCATAACCTCTTGTTCCTGTACTTCACTGAGCATCAAATTGAAGTTGCACAGTTTGTATGTTTGTATGAGGTAGTTGTTACGGATGACGCACAGTAGAATTTGAAAATTGGAGTGCTCCATTGCTTTGCCATTAGCAAGTGCCGGTTTTGACGGAGTGAGTTGAAATTCTGTTCCTTATCTGGTTTCACCAGGAGGATTACGATCCCCATGTCATTGAAATGGATGATGGACCACCGTTTCTAGAAAGGACCAACTCCCGGTCTTTGCTTTGATTTGCAGTGTGAAGCTATAACTTTGTACCAATACTCGTAGCTTGCAGACAAGTACTGAAGTGGAGCCATGTGCTCTGATGTGTTTTAACAGGATCGCAAATAACTTGCTAAGTACAGGTTTAACTCTTTAATTCATTTTTCTCACTGGTGTATTCATAAATACTTGAGATCATTCAGCCTTTGCATTACTTAATCCAGTCGTAAAATTGGATCATGAAAGTACAGTTGCTTTTGGTTACTTCCCACGAATTAGTGAAGTTTGATAAATATCCTGTAACAAAGGAGAGACCAGTTGGTATATCACAAGCCTTATGCAGTTTCATTAATGTTATGAACTGTGTCGATCAACCCATTCTAGGACAGGATATTTTCCCTCATCGACCTTTTTAGAGATGCGATAACCTGCCTTCAGAGCAGGTGGGTCTTGAACCCAGTCCTTTTGAATCAGAGGTTTCAAGCTCAACACTAATCTTATTGAATCAGAGATGTCTGGTTTCCAGCATCCATAGTTTTGTCTTTGTTTAGCCTTGGGGAAAAGTGCTTGGGTGGCCAAATTGAAATGTCATAACGTTCAAGATTTCGAGTGTAGCAGAGCTGGCCAATTGTGGATTTGGTTTATATTTGGTGGGACCCTGACTCAATGGGCAGAAGGGCCTTTTCTCAATTGGGTGATTCTCTATCCTCTATCTGAAAGTTTTTAGCAGTGAGACAGGGTTATGCGGGGAATAGCTAGAATCTCGGGAAGGGTGCAGTTAAAACTTTCCGTGCGATTGATCACTCAGCTCTACAAACATGATCTCCTGCATTTTTAAGAAGCAGATCAAAGGAAAAGCAGTGATGTTACTGTGCCCTGCACCTGGTGGTTCTGTAGCTGTAGGGCAGATGGAGTCTAGGACAGATGGCGCGGATCTTTAATGGGACGCTCAGGCTTACACTGACAGTGAAGGAGGTGCCGAGGGGAGGATCAGGGAGTGGGATGTGCAGCAGATGAAACACTTGGAGAGATTCCAAGAAGGTGTTGCGAAGCCAGAGTTTTATTTTGCAGTCCTGCTTTTAACCTGATAGCTGAACATGGAGGCAGGTCACTGTTAACATTGTGTGTTCTTCACTCAAAGAGCTTTCTTGGTATCGAGGCACTGGAGAAACAGGGGTGATACTGATGACATGAGGAGTGAAGCCCATCAGTAAACTTGTGAAAAGGCCGCGGCGCTCTCTTCTCACGCGGAGAAGATCGAAGGGTTACGATAGTGGTTTTGAAGATTTATGAGGGTTTGTTAGGGGAGACTTGGAGAACACACGTACTTGTGAGAAAGATCCAAACATAAACCTAAGATCCTCCGTAGAGGTGTCTTTGGGAGCAACCTGCTGAGGGTTTGGCAATTGTTGAGTGAGTGCAACTCTCCATTGAATAGCGTAAAGAGAAACTAGCTATGCTTAGTTAGAAAGGGCTAGAATGATCTGCGGTTAGAGTGAAGAGGAGTGGGAGGGGGTTTCCTGTGGAATATTTATTTTAAAAGAAATTGACTGATTAGGCTGAATGGCCAAATAGTGAAAATCTTAATGTCTTCATAGTAATTCAGTAAGAAGAGTATATTTCAGCAAGCAATATTTTTCACTGTTAACCATTGAAATCTAGCCCCTTTTCTGTTCCTTTCAACAAATCCGGATTTCTTGGAGTGTCACATTTATGAAGCAATACTGTAATCCTCTATCATTGAATCATCTTTAATCGCAAGTGACAGCATGTAAAGTGCTCTGAAATATCTTTGCATCTTAGTGTCTAACTGTTATCTGTTCCAGAGTGTTTGTCATCAGTTTCTGTAAACCTTACTTCCCACTGCTGCTTAATAGGAATTGGTTTATAATTTGGGACTATTCAAAAATGTAAGTTTTTAGAATTGGTTTAAAAGAGAAAAATCCTTTCCTATAAATTGTTTACTTCACTGTCTCTCACTGTATCTCCTATCCCACTGTGAGAGTGCTGTGGTGATTTATTATCTTGGTCTGAATACAAACTATAAACTCAAGTCCACTCAGGTAAATGCACAAAGAAGCGATATATATCGAAATGGTTCACCATGCATTCCTTCCATCCGTGAAGTATGGTAGGACCTCTGCACTGAATTATCTCCAGTTTACTGACCCCTTCCAGACCTATTCTTAGTTAGCAGTGAAGAAGCAGCTTAGTTGACGACATATGACTTTTTCTTCTCCACAAAACATGGAAACATTGACATTTGGGCTTTGAACTTGGATCAATTGGTGTTTGATCTCGAAGGCGTTGAATTATGTTCAGGTCGATGGCTGGAACGTCGGGAATGACATTCTGGGATTCGGATATTATTCCGAATTGACCTGTTCAGGGACATTGTGAGAAGTCACCTCTGGAGCAGATGGGACTGGAACCTGGGGACACGACTACTGTATCACAAGAGTGCGCTGCCCCCCCCCATTCTGGGGTTTGTTGATTGGGATCCAAGTATCAACAGCATAATATGTAATCAAGGTGTTTGTTCAACTATTTGGGTGAATGGCAAGGTGCCAGCCCAAGATTGAAATGGCAGAGGCAGAGAGTAAATGAAATAATGTAAATCTTTGCTCTGTCGCCTGGCACCCATTTGATATGTTTGTTAAAGCCACGAGGTTAGTTCTGCAGCAGCCTCTGTGCATTAGTCTGGTTAATTACTCACTCCCGTTCCACAAGGGCTGGTTGTAGCTTAGCTTCTAGGCTTCTATAAATATGCAAGCATATTCCTGTAATGCACACAGCTGCCTAGTCATTCCTACATTCAGAAAGAAGGACATATTTTGCAAGGGAAGGGAAGGGAACCTCACCTCGTGTTTACACATTCCCATTTGTTACTGATTGACAGTAGTGGTCAGTGAGGACTGCGGATGCTGGAGATTAGAGTCGAGAGTGTGGTGCTGGAAAAGCACAGCAGGCCAGGCAGCCTTTGAGAAGCAGGAGAATCGACATTTCGGGCATAAGCCCTTCATCACAAGGACATTCCTGGGAAGTTCCGTGTGGAGTCTGAAGGTTTAGGAGAGATGCTAATTGAACTTTTTTTTTCAGTATTCATAAAGGAAAAAGATAATGTTGTCGAGGAGGATACTGAGATACAAACTACTAGAGTAGACTGGATTGGGGTTCATAAGGAGCAAGTGTTAGCAATTATGGAAAGTGTGAAAATAGATAAGTCCCCTGGGCTGATGGGATTTATCCTAAGATTCTCTAGGAAGCTAGCGAGGAGATTGCCAAGCCTTTGGCTTTGATCTTTATGTCATCATTGTCTACAGGAATAGTGCCAGAAGACTGGAGGGTAATAAATGTTGTCCCCTTGTTCAAGCAGGGGAGTAGAGATAGCCCTGGTAATTATAGACCAGTGAGCCTTGCTTCGGTTATGGATAAAGCGTTGGAAAGGATTATAAGAGAGAGGATTTGTCATCATTGATTATGATTTCGCAGTTTGGATCAGAAATTGGCTAGCTGAAAGAAGACAGAGAGCGGTGGTTGTTGGGAAATGTTCATCCTGGAGTTCAGTTACTAGTAGTGTAGATTAGATTCCTTACAGTATGGAAACAGGCCCTTCAGCCCAACAAGTCCACACTGACCCTACAAGGAGCAAACCAGCCAGAACTATTCCCGTACCCTATATTTACCGCAGACTAATGCACCTAACACTATAGGCAATTTCCCATGGCCAATTCACCTGGCCTGCTCATCTTTGGATTGTGGGAGGAAACCCACGCAGACACTGGGAGAATGTGCCATCTCCACATAGACAGCCACCTGAGCTGGGAATCGAACCCCTGTCCCTAGTGCTGTAAGGCAACAGTGTGAGCCACTGTGCCACCCCATTGTACTGCAAGGATCTGTTTTGGGTCCACTGATGTTTGTCATTTTTATAAATGACCTGGATAAGGGCATAGAAGGATGGGTTAGTAAATTTACGGATGACACTAAGGTCAGTGGAGTTGTGGACAGTGTGGAAGGATGTTGCAAGTTACAGAGGGACATTTGTAAAGTTGCAAAGCTGGGCTGAGAGGTGGCAAATAGAGTTTAGTGTGGAAAAGTGTGAGGTGATTCATTTTGGAAGGAGTAACAGGAATGCAGAGTACTGGGCTAATGGTAAGATTCTTGGTTGTGTAGATGAGCAGAGAGATCTTGGTGTCCATGTACATAGATCCTTGAAAGTTGCCACCCAGGTTGATAGGGTTGTTAAGAAGCGATACAGTGTGTTAGCTTTTATTGGTAGAGGGACTGATTTTTGGAGCTATTTGGTCATGTTGTAGTTGTACAAAACACTAGTGCAGCTGCACTTGGAGGATTGCATATAGTTCTGGTCATCGCATTATAGGAAGGATGTGGAGGGGTTCAGAGGAGATTTACCAGGATGTTGCCTGGTATGGAGGGAAGGTCTTTTGAGGAAAGGCAGAGGAACCTGAGGCTATTTTCATTAGAGAGAAAAGGTTGAGAGGTCACTTAATAGAGACTTACAAGATAATCAGAGAATTAGATAGTGTGGACAGTGAGAGCTTTTTCCTCGGATGGTGATGGCTAGCACGAGGGGACATTGCTTCAAATTGAGGGGTGGTAGATCTTGGACAGATGTCAGAGTTAGGTTCTTTACTCAGAAGAGTAGGGGTGTGGAATGCCCTGCCTGCTGCAGTAATAGACTCATCAACTTTAAGGGCATTTACATGGTCATTGTGTAGACTTAGAGATGATAATGGAATAATGTAGGTTAGATGGGCTTCTGATTGGTTTAACAGGTCAGCACAAATTTGAGGGCCGAAGGGCTTATACTGTGCTATAATATTCTATGTTGTGTGATGTACATCTTGACATTGCCTTACCATTTGTTATTGTAAGCCTTGACACGATCACCTAGATTTGCTAGAGACTTTCAGCAAGTGACGTTTTGTGCTTTAAGAATTTCACCAAATGGCTTGAGGTGTTATTTCTGGTGTGGTTTCCAGTTATCAGCTGCTGGTTTGGATTGCACTGATTTGACTGAAAGGATTGGATGCGCACTCACTTGAAAAGTACGTATTTGTAGGGCAATAGGGAAAGGCCTGGATACCATAAAACCAAACATTATAGGAGTGGAAGTAGGCCGTTCAGCCCATCAAGTCAATGAGCACATGGCTGATCTGTTAATCCTCAATTTCACTTCCCAATCTTTTTCCTATCCTCCTTGATTCCCTTCTGTTTGTCTCAGTCTTGAATGTACTTAATGGCCCAGCCTCAGCAGCCCTCTGTGGTAAAGAATTCTGTGGATCCACCAACATCTGAGAAGAAATTCTTCCCCATCCCCATCTTCTCTGTGTGATCCATAAAACCATAAGTCATAGGAGCATAAATTAGGCCATTCAGCCCATCAGGTTTGCTCTGCCATTTGGTCATAACTGGTATGTTTCTCAACCCCATTCTCCTGCCTTCTCCCTGTAACCTTTGATCCCTTTAACAGTCCAGAACCTTCCTATCTCCGTCTTAAATATCCTCAATGATGTGGCTGCCACAGCCTTCTCTGGCAGTGAATTCAATAGATTCCCCACCCTCTGGCTGAAGAATTTCCTCCTCATCTCCGTTCTAAAAGGTCTTCCCTTCACTCTAAGGCTCTCCTGCCAATGGAAACCTCTTCCCAACATCTGCTCTGTCCAGGCTTCTCAAAAATCTGTAAGTTTCTATTAGATTCCACCCTCATCCTTCTAAACTCGAAGGACCAAGTTTAGACCAAGAATCCTCAAACCTTCCTCATATGTTTCATTCCTGGGATCATTCTCATGAATCTCCTCTGGCCTTGGAGCAGGTCCAGTACACCCTCCCTGAGATACAGGGCCCAAAATTACTCTCCATATTCTAAATGTGGTCTGACCAGGGCCTTAGAGCCTCAGAAGTATATTGCTGCTTTTATAATCTAGTCCTCTCGAAATAAATGCCAACATTCTATTTGCTTTCCTAGCTCAACCTGAAAGTTAACCTTAAGAGAATCCTGGACTGGGACTGCCAAATCCCTTTGCACTTTCGATTTCTGAATTTCCTCCCAGTTAGAAAATAGTCCATGCCTCTGTTCCTCATACTAAACTGCATAACCTCACACTTTCCCATGTTGTATTCCATCTGTCAGTTCTTTGCCCACCCTCCTTCTGCATCCTCCCTGCCTCCTCAATGCTATCTGCCCCTCCACCTATCTTTGTATCATCTGCAAACGTAGCCAGAATGCCGTCAATCCCTTCATCTAGATCATTAATGTATAAAGTGAAAAGTTGTGGTCCCCACACTAACCCTTGCATAACACCACTTGACACCAGCTACCATCCTGAGAAGGAATCTTTTATCCCCGCTCCCTGCTTTCTGCCAGACAGCCAAGCTTCTATCCATGCTAGCACCTTGCCTCTGACACCATGGGCCCTTATCCAACACAGCAGCCTGATGTGGAGCCCACTGTCAAAAGCCTTCTGGAAGTCCAAGTAGAAAACAACCACTGGCTCTCCTTGGTCTAACCTGCTCATTACCACCTCAAAGAATTCTATTCAATTTGTCAGGCATGACTTCCCTTGATAAAACCATGCTGACTTTGCCTTGTTTTACCATGCCCTTCCAAGTATTCAGAAATCTCCTCTTTCACAATGGACTCCAATTTTACCAGCGACCAAGATCAGGCTAATCAGGCTAATTGGCCTATAATTTCCTTTCTTTTGTCTTATGCCCTTCTTAAACAGGATCCCTTTTACTTTGAGATGATGTTTTCTCTCCTTGACTCTCCCACAAGGGGAAACAGACTCTCCAAGTTGACCTTGTCAAGCCCCCTAAAAATCTTGGTTGTTTTAACAATATTAACGCCTCTCATTCTTTTAAATTCCAATGAATACAGGCCTAACCTACTGAACCTCCCCTCATATGGCAGTCCTTCTGTACCTGGGATCAGTGCAGTAAACCTTTTCTGGATTGCCTTGGGGACTTTGGGAATAGCTCTTTCAAAGGGCAAATGTTGTGGGCTCAATAGCCTTGACAATGCTGTCTGACTTTCTGTTTTAGAAGGCTGTATTTTTGTTCTCTTTTCCTCTTATTCTGTTACAGACGATGTTTCTGAAAGCATCGTGATGGCTGACACTGCTGCTCGCACCTGGCATTTTGCCCACCTGTGAAATTCCAGGATTTTGTTGCGGTCTTTGAAGTTTTATGATAAGCAGTTTATTCTTTGAGAAGCAAGATCTCCTGCTGTTGAGATCAAATGACTGCTATGTGATTAGCATTTCTTTTTGAGGTATTATTACTTTCCATCTTGTTTTCCATTGACCCAGCCTATCCAAACAGAATTGTACAGCACGTAAGGAAACCACTCAGCCCATTGTCTGTGCTGGCCCTTTGAAATATCTGTCCAATTAAAGTCATAGAGATGTACAGCACAGAAATAGATCCTTCAGTCCAACTTGTCCATACTGATCAGATACCCTAAATTAATCTAGTCCCATTTGCCAGCACCCGGCCCATATCCCTCCAAACCCTTCCTATTCATAGACCCATCCAGATGCCTTTTAAATGTTGTAATTGCACCAGCCTCCACCATTTCCTCTGGCAGCTCATTCCATACACGTATCACCCTCTGTGAAAAAGTTGCCCCTTATGTCCCTTTTAAATCTTTCCCCTCTCACCCTAAACCTATGCCCTCTTGTTCTGGACTCCCCCACCCCAGGGAAAATACCTTGTCTTTTCACCCTATCCAAGCCCCTCATGATTTTATAAACCTCTATAAGGTCACCCCTCAGCCTCCGATGCTCCAGGGAAAACAGCCCCAGCCTGTTTCGCCTCTCCCTCTTGCTCAAACCCTCCAACCCTGGCAACATCCTTGTAAATCTTTTCTGAACCCTTTCAAGTTTCACAACATGCTTCCGATAGGAAGGAGACCAGAATTTCACATAATATTCCAAACGTGACCCAACCAATATCCTGTACCAATAACCAATAGCCGCAACATGACCTCCTAACACCTACACTCCGTGCACTGACAATACAGGCACGTGTATCAAACACCAGTTCACTACCTTGTCTACCTGTGACTCCACTTCCAAGGAACTATTGTGACAGTATTGCTGCTTTAACAAGGTTCTGCTGTACTTGGCTTTTTTTTTCCAAGGAGGTTGTAAATTCAGAAAAGTCTAAGTTGAAGGGGTTTAGGACCAATTTGATTATAGCTAACGACTGCCTCAGACAAAAGACTTTCAATTAAAAAAAACAACTTGTACAATGAAAGGGGAGTGGCCAGTTCTCTGAGCTCAGCTCCTCTCTGGTTTGGTCTGGTCTGTAGCAGTCCGGCTGTTCACTGAAAGCAGTCAGTTGTGAAGCTGCTGGACCCTAGGAAGCAGGTCTATGCTGGTCCTCTATCTCTGTCCTGTAAGACCCTGTGTTTGACTTTACATTTTTTTTTGCCAAGGGGGTGTTTATGGGGATTGTTGCAGGAATTTGGAACAGGTGGTACAGTGGCTCAGTGATTAGCATCTGCTGCCTCACAGCGCCAGGGTCCCAGGTTTGATTCCAGCCTCAGACGACTGACTGTGTGGAGTTTGCCCATTCTCCCCGTGTCTGCGTGGGTTTCCTCTGGGTGCTTCGGTTTCCTCTCAAGGTCCAAAGATGTGCAGGTCAGGTGAATTGGCCATGCTAAATTGCCCATAGTGTTAGGTGCATTAGTCAGAGGGAAATGGGTCTGGGTGGGTTACTCTTCTGATGGTCAGTGTGGACTTGCTGGGCCGAAGGGCCTGTTTCCAGATGATAGGGAATCTAATCTAATCAGCATCATTAAGTTGGGACATTTGTTGGATTTTCAGATAGATCTAGTTCTTCTATATTCTGCGTCTTTTTGTTTGTGTTTCATTCAGTAATCTTGAAACTAAATTCTGTTTTGTTTAAAACTCAGTTGTTTGACCAGCTGCATCACTCCTGGAATATCCTGCTTAAAATAACCAGCACGGTGGCACTGTGGTTAGCACTGCTGCCTCACAGCGCCAGAGATCCGGGTTCAATTCCCGCCTCAGGCGACTGACTGTGTGGAGTTTGCACATTCTCCCCGTGTCTGCGTGGGTTTCCTCCGGGTGCTCCGGTTTCCTCCCACAGTCCAAAGATGTGCAGGTCAGGTGAATTAGCCATGCTAAATTGCCCGTAGTGTTAGGTAAGGGGTAGATGTAGGGGTATGGGTGGGTTGCGCTTCGGCGGGGCAGTGTGGACTTGTTGGGCCGAAGGGCCTGTTTCCACACTGTAAGTAATCTAATCAAAGTTACGGTCTGGGCTACTTCCTTGAAATATTTTGAGGGGGTCTGGCCTGATCCATAACACTATGAACCTACACCCTAAGGTCTCTTTGTTTGGAATTAGTCTGAGATTTCTGCTCTCTCTCTCTCTCCACAGCCCTGTAAGGTTTACTTGCATTCAATCCTATTGAAACTGCTCCCACCACCCTTTTTGAGCTAAGGAATCCCGAAATAAAAATAATAAAAATCAATGCATTAAAATGTTTCGTGACTTTTTCCTGGCTGTTTATTAATCATCTTAGATCTGTCTCTCTCTGGTTATGAACTTTTGTTGAATCTGAGGGTCACTGCTCCTCAGGCAAGGGGAAAGGTTGAGAAGGAGAGTGCAGGAATTGAACCCACTCTATTGGCATCACTCTGCATCAGAGACCAGCTAACTGAGTCCCACCTTGTGAATCAAAACCCTGTGTATAGTGCAGTAATTTTTAGTAATTAAAGCCAAGATGTTTTATGGATCATGGCTGAATTGAGTCATTAAAACTCAAAGCAGTTTAGTGTATGTCACTGTTGTTGAGATGTGATATGGCATCAAACAAAGGTATATCGTTTGTTTTCTTGTATTCTGTTACACTGTGCAGCTTAAATTCAGGTCACCTCAAGCACATTATTTCCATGTTGTAGGCAGCATTGTAAAATGCTTGAGGCTTAAAGTGATTATGTGACCAAGAGTTTGATACAGAATGATGAAATAATAACAGCGCAGGAAAAAAGCGCACGTAAGTGTGCGCTTGTGATTTGGCTTGCTATGCCCAACGACCTGGCCCTTTCCCTGTGGTACGAGAATTTGTTTCTTTATCAGGTGCTTGTCAAGTTGCCTTTTCGAAAGCTGCATTGGAACCTGCCTCTTTGACACTCTCAGGCCGAGGATTCCAGATACTAACCACTGAAGGCTGAATGTCATCATTGCTTTTGCCATGCAACTTAAATCAGTGGCCCTCTGGTTCTCTACACTTTTTCACCAGTTTCTCTCTATTTCAGATCCCCCATGGTCTTGAGTATTCCTTTCAAATCCACCTTTTGCCTTCTCTGAGGAAAACAATCCCAGTGTAGAATCGTAGAGTCCTACAGCAGAGACAGGCCCTTCAAACCACACTGGTCCATGCCGACCAAAATATCCATCCATACCAACCCCATTTCCTTCTAAACCTTTCCTAACCATGTATTTATCCAAATGCCTTTTAAATGTTGTTCATGTAGAGGGTCACCATGTCTCAGATGAGGGGAATGGCTGAGAAGGAGAGCCCTTCATGGTAATCTCAGCCAGCGTGGGAAATGAACCCATGTTCTTCGTGTTACAAACCAGCCATTCAGAAACTGAGCTCACCAACCCCCTAAATTTATTCTTAAATTCACCCTCATAACTGAAATACTAACCCCACATTACTAGAAACATTCTCTCAAATCTCTATTCCATCTTTTCAAAGTTTTGCATTCTTCAAATGTGGCACCCATAATTTGATTGGATTAGATTGTGGAAACAGTCCCTTCGGCCGAATCAGTCCACACCGACCCTCTGAAGAGTAACCCACCCAGTCCCATTTCCCTCTGACTAACACACCTAACACTATGGGGTAATGTAGCATGGCCAATTCACCTGATCTGCACATCTTTGGACTGTGGGAGGAAACCGGAGCACCCGGAGGAAACCCACGCAAGACACGGGGAGAAATGTGCAAACTCCACACAGACAGTCGCCCGAGGCTGGAATCAAACCTGGGACCCTGGTGCTGTGAGGCAGCAGTGCTAACCACTGAGCCACCGTGCCGCCCCATAATTGGACAGCATTCCTTCCTCCAGATTGTTACTTGTCTTTTTCCAAAAAATAGTGTCTCATATGGTTTAGGTTATGATCATTGTTGCCTACGTTTACCTCAGTGGACACCTGATCCACTTGAGATCAAGGTGAGTAGCTGTAAGGATGTTGATGCCAGGTTGCAACCAATGAATCTCAGATTGATTTTGGTACAAAGCATCACATTATGAGACTATTTCTCCCTTTGAAGAATCAGATTTATATCGTGGTTTCACAACAAGCTGTTTTTGAGATGTTGCTTTTGAGGTTGGTCAGACCCTCAACATTAAGAATCTCCCTTGTGCTTGGCCAGAGTCAGGAGAAACAGGTGAACTGGACAGAGGAACCATGGAGTTCCCTGGTTTTAGAGATTTTTGCGGAGCAGTGGCAATGTCCTGATTTCTGGACTAGGAGGCCTGCATTTCAGTCTCACCTGCTCCATAGGTGTGTAATGACACCTGTGATCAGTTTGGTTAGAAAATATCTAAAATAATTGTCCTGAAAAATTAGAGATTTCAGAACCTGCTAGACTCTGCTTTTGAGAAAAGAAATCATTCCTTGGTTTCAGAAGGCTCTAGAGACAGTGTCAAAGTGTGGCACTGGAAAAGCACAGCAGGTCAGGCAGCATGCAGGGAGCAGGACAGTTGACGTTTCGGGCATAAGCCCTTCATTAGGAATTCCTGATGAAGAGCTTATGCCAGGAACATCGATTCTCCTGCTCCTCGAATGCTGCCTGACCGGCTGTGCTTTTCTAGCACCACACTGTTTGATTGATCTTCAGCATCTGCAGTCCTCACTTTCTTCCACAGGCAATGTCCCTTCCTCTGAGCCAGGAGGCCTGGGTTCAAGTCCCACTTGCTCCAGAAGCATATCTCTGAACCCCTCTTGTAGTTTAAACAAAAAACCTTCCTGTCTCAGCTGTTCCCTGTATGAAGAAAGACAGATGCTTCACTCTCTGTACTTAGTATCTGCCCAGTGACCTTGACATGGCCCCCAAATGTTGTGGTTAAAGCGTGAGCATTCTGAATGTGTCATTTCCAGAACTTTGTGAAGGTGTTATAAACAGCGGTGCTAACCCAATGTGGACCACTTCTCCATTAGCTGGGGGGCCTTCTTTCCTGCAAAGACATAAAATCTTTTTATTTCCATCCATAACAACATGTCCATTTCACACGTGTGTTCAGGGCTTCTGAATCTGATACCACCTGATTAACAAACTCTGCAATGTTTTATGATTAAAATTGTACTGATTTTATGCCTGGAAAAGAAATTGGAGATGTGCATTTGTATCGTAACTTTCAGAATCACCCCAACTGGAAAATGACGGCCCAATGGCATTATTACTAGACTATTAACCCAGGGACTCAGGTAATGTCCTGGGGACCTGGGGTTCGAGTCCAGCTATGGCTGTTGGTGCAATTTGAATTCAGTACATATCTGGAATTAGGAATCGTTTGATGACCATGAATTAATTCTTGAGGAAAGATGTTGAGGTTCACGGATGTTCTTGAGGGAAAGAAAATGCCATCATTACCTGGTCTGGCCTACATGTGACTCCAGACCCACAGCAATGTGGTTGACTTTTAACTGCCCTCTAGGCAATTAGGAATGGGCAATACATTTTGTTCTAACCAGTGACACCCTCATGCCATGAATGAATTACAAAGAAACTTCTTCAACACTCTCATTCCCTTTTCTCTTTTAAAAGGTTTCTTTATTTAAAAAAAAACCTCCTTCGTGGAGCCTCATGGTTATTAATGTATTCTTGTCTGACTGAGTGTCAACTTTTGTTTGGTAATGCTCTTGAGGTATTTTATGATGTTAAAGATGCTATGTAATTGAATGAATGTTGCTAAAGTGGTCAGTGGAATTGTAGTTGGTGCTTGTTTGTGTGGTAATACTTTCTGGACCCTTGTGTATGAAAATCTTTGATTTTTCAAGGAATGCATTCTGACTTGAGCAGATGAATTATCCACCACCTTCTAATTTGTAATATGAGGGTTCAGCAGACTCTGAGTGCACTATGCGAATCACATTGTGTCAAAGCAAACACATTGAACGGGTGTCTTCCTGTTTGTCTTTTAGATGAGCCACTATACAGGGTTAGTGTCTACCTTCTTGGATGACTTGGACAGGCTAGGTGAGTGGACGGATGCATGGCAGATGCAGTTTGATGTGGATAAATGTGTGGTTATCCAATTTGGTGGCAAGAACAGGAAGGCAGATTACTACCTAAATGGAGCCAATTTAGGTAAAGGGGAAGTACAACTAGATCTAGGTGTTCTTGTACATCATACAGGGTGACTTGGACAGGCTGATGAGTGGATGGATGCATGGCAGGTGCAGTTTAATGTGGATAAGTGTGTGGTTATACAATTTGGTGGCAAGAACAGGAAGGCAAATTACTATCTAAATGGAGTCAATGTAGGTGAAGGGGAAGTACAACTAGATCTAGGTGTTCTTGTACATCAGTCAATGAAAGCAAGCATGCAGGTACAGCAGGCAGTGAAGAAAGCTAATAGCATGCTGGCCTTCATATCAAGAGGAAATGAGTGTAGAAGCAAAGAGGTCCTTCTGCAGCTGTACATGGCCCTGGTGAGACCGCACCTGGAATATTGTGTGCAGTTTTGGTCTCCAAAGGGATCTGATTGAGACGTATAAGATTATTAAAGGATTGGACACTCTGAAGACAGGAAGCATGTTTCTGCTGATGGGTGAGTCCAGAACCAGAGGACACAGCTTAAAAGTAAGAGGCAGGCCATTTAAGACAGAGATGAGGAGAAACATCTTCACCCAGAGAGTGGTGGGTGTATGGAATGCTCTGCCCCAGAAGGCAGTGGAGGCCAAGTCTCTGGATACTTCCAAGAAAGAGTTGGATAAAGTTTTCAAGGATAGTGGAATCAAGGTTACGGGGATAAGGCAGGAACAGGATACTGATTGTGGATGATCAGCCATGATCATAATGAAAGGTGGTGCTGGCTCGAAAGGCCGAATGGCCTACTCCTGCACCTATTGTCTATTCTTGGGTGGATTCAAATGTTCACACAGCATTATCTCAAGGAAGAGCAGCAATTTGACCAATATTTATCCCTCAACCACCGTGTCCAATCGGAGTACAGTCAGTTCCTCGATAACACAGTAGTTCCGTTCTCGTGCAATCCCGTGTTGTAAGAAAATCGCGTAATAGCAGCACCACGTAAACTAATGGGGCCTGAATTGTGTTATCACTAATACACGCTTTAAAAGTTTGTGCTTTAGAAACAGTGTCCCCAAATTCATCAATCGTGTTATAGCAAATTAGTGTAAACAAAACGCGCATTACCACAGAACGACCTGTATCCGATTATCATCATGTTGGTGTTTGTGGGAGCTTGCTGTGCAGAAATTGACTGCTATAGATCCTGCTTTACTGCAATGAAAGCTTCAAAAGCAGCTCATTGGTGGTGAAGGTCTTGAGTGGCCTGTGATTTTGAAAGTTGCTATACAAATGCACATCTCCAATTTTTTTTGCCAACCTGAAATCAGCAGAATTTTCATCATAAAAACACTGCTCAGTTTGTTGATGATCAGGTCTCCATTTCAGAAGGGCATGTTGTTACCACACAGGGTAAACCCCTCTGCTAACTTAAACCAGCCACACAGAAAAGATTCACCCCGTGCTGTAATCTTTTAAAACTCGAGAGGCAAAGAACTATCCCAGAGGTCACTATTTAAACTAAAAATTCAAACTTTATTTCTTAAGTCCAACAGAGAATATTAAAAGCCAACAACTCCTTTCTCTTAAACCTATCTTTTACCTCCCACTGAGCAATACTAGTCTAGTTTAAAAGGTCCCAATTTAAGACTTACAAAACAAAAATCATGTTTCAAAACCAGTCAGCTTTGCCGATCCTCCTTTGGAGATTTTCCTCTGAGGATTCTCTCCAGGTTGGCCTAGATGTTCTGCTGCACCAACACCCCTCAGACAGGTACCTTTGGAGAGTTCTTCACCTCACAATCTACATTTGTTGGTCTTTAGCAGTTCTCCCCCAACTGTTCAAAATGTCTGGTTTTATACCCCAAAACATTGGATCAGTTCATTGGTTTTAATATTATCAAAATACTAAATTCAATGTTGAATTTTGTGATCTTGGGGCATAATTTAAACTGGCTGAATTTGAATTTGTTTTTGTTTCATGACAACTCATCTGCTGCTATTTGTTTTGACCATTATTACCTTGTTCAGGACTGTCTGTGCTTTGTCAGTCCTTGCTAGCTTTTCAACTCTCTTAAAGGTACAATACACCTCTACACCTGCATAACAGTGTGGAATGGACATTCCCAGGTTAAGACAAGAGCCTGCAGTTGCTCAGCTGATGGTCACTGGGTCGCAGAGTCTGAATCACATGGGATTTCAGGGAAATCACTTGAGAGGAACTTGACCAAGACAGGAATGTTGCTTGTGACAGCATCCGCAAGGGATGACCAGCTCTTCGCTGACCGTAGGTTATCTCTCTGTGGCAATATATCTGCTAATTTCTGTTCCTTCTAGATTTACTGTTGCGGTGTAAGCTAATTTGTTGCCTGTCCCTAACTTGCTTTAGAAGTGATAGTAAGCTGCTGTATTGAATTGCCACAGGTGTAGGTGTACAGGAACCTCCAAAAGCAGGTGTTGAATGTGCTGGAGAGAGCAGTGAGTCCTCTGGGCCCTCCAGCAGGTGGCAGCAATGAGGGATGGAATCTTGCTAGACAAAGGAAGAGGGTCTTTGGTGGAGTGAAGGCAGATGGGATGGGATTGGAGTTGGAAAAATAAATCCTCCAGTCCATTGTAACCCTTATAGAATCCCTACCATGTGGAAGCAGGCCATTCAGCCCGTAGTGTCCACACTGATGCTCTGAAGAGCACCTCACCCCCCAATCTCTCCCTTTAATGCTGCATTTCCAATGGTCATTCACACGTGTTAAAAGTTCTTAGTGTGTTCTGAATTATACTTCCTAATTGTAACAACCTGATGCTCGTGGAGTAAAGAATCCCTCTTCATGATCTTTTGGGCCGTCCCTATGTTCAGGTTCCATGGTTATACGCATACACCCAGAGTGCTGCTGTGAAGGGAGCCCCAGCATTAGGACCCAGCCATGCCAAGGAATGGTGATGTAGTTCCAATCAGTACACTGTGGAGCTTTGATTTTGATTTGATTATTGTGACATGTCCTGAGATACATTGAAAAGTATTGTCTTGTGTGTTATACCTTACCTAAATACACCACGGTAAAAGAACAGAATGCAGAATACTGTGTTACAGCCATAGAGAAGGTGCAGAGAAAGATCAACTCAAATATACAAAGGTCCGTTCATAAGACTGAAAACAGCAGGGAAGAAGCTGTTGGTACTTGTTTTCAAACTTTCACATCTTCTGCCTGATTGGAAGAGAGTATTAATAGGGTGCGAGAGGTCTTTGGTTATGTTGGTTGCTTTCCCAAAACAACAGGAAGTGCATATGGAATCATAATCAACTTGTAAGTAGGTGGCAGTGGTGGGAAACTGTAAATACTGTCTCTGATCTCTGACTAGATTTTGTTCTGTATTGTCCTATTGGCATAGTTCTGTGATATTTGAGGTGGGGAAGAGTTATTAATGAAGCCATACCATAAGATATACAAGCAGAATTAGGCCATTCGGCCCATCTGATCTTCTCTGTCAGTTAATTGTGGTTGATACATTTCTCAACCTCCTTCTCCTGCCTTCTCCCAGTAACTCTTGATCCCCTTAGCAATCAAGGACCTATATATCTCTGTCTTAAATACACTCAGTGACTTGGCAATGCATTCCACAGATTCATCTCCCTCTGGCTGAACAAATTCCTCCTGATCTCAGTTCTAAAGTGTTGTCCCTTCACCCTGAGGCTGTGACCTCGGGTCCTAGTCTCTCCTACTCATGGAAACATCTTCTCCACATCCACCCTATCCAGGCCCCTCAGTATTCTGTAAGTTTCAATCAGATCCCCCCCCCCCCATCCTTCTAAACACCATTGAGTACAGAACTCTGAGTCCCCAACCACTCCTCATGTGACAAGACCTTCATTTCCAGGATCATTCTTGTCAACTTCCTCTCGACCTCTTCCAGCGTTAGCACTTCCTTCCTTATATACTGGACCCGAAACTGCTCTCAATATACTACTTTTACTGTTAAAATTACTTGAGACCAGGAGTTCAGGTTCTAGCTGTGTTACTACGTATGAAAATTTGTTTCCCAGTTGTTAAACCAGATGCCGTCCCTCTGCTTTTGAACCATGCTGAGGCAAGGTATTGATCCTCGACGTTTGGTTGGCTTGGCTGGAGGGCCCAATGCCATTTAAATGACGGTGGATTAATGGCACAGACCAAGAGCTCGAGAGACAGTCCAACTTAGAGTGCATTTAAATTGATAGTGACTGCTTCATGGCCATCCGCTAGTTATCTCACCAGCTGGTAACTTCCTCCATTGGGCCACAGATGGGCATTGAGCTGTGGGTCAGAGCTGCCAGCATCTGGCAGTGTGTTGGAAAGTAGCATCAGGTAGTTAGTTGATTGAGTGGCGCTGTCAAATAGCAAATTTATTTTTGACATAGCTTAGCAAAAATGCGTTTTTTAAAAAAAATAATGTCTTTCCCAGAGTGGCATCACAGTAAACAGGTTTATGCTTCCAAGATTATTATTTAAATAGAAAGAAAGCAGGTGTAAGTCTGCCTCAACGGTGGGGGGTGGGAGAAAAACAAATATTGAGGGATAAACCCCTCAAGGTAATGCTACTGAAAATATTAATATATTGCAAGTCAATGGCAGCATAGAGCTTCAATTAATAGACGTTGATAATGAATTAGGGGGACTGTGAGAGTTCCCATATGCTTCACTCCTCCAGACATCTTCATTTAGATTAATTTTAAATTATACTGTTCTGCAGGTATGTCATCAAATCTGTTGATTTCCTCTGCTATGTAGGAGGCAGTTTGAGAGCTCATGTGAGAGCTCTCTCGCACAAATCCGTATTTCCGATTTCCATGGAAAAGCTCCCTGTTCTCGAAAGCTTCAAAAGCCTGTCATTGCATTCAGAGGCTCCCTGACCTTGCTTATCTTGCTGAGCTTTCTTCTTCAGCAGTGTGTCCAGCTGATTTGCTCCAATCCAGTCACTCTGTTTTACCTCCTGCTGACTACACTTAATCATTAGACATGGATCCGTCAGCCTTTCTGCTGCCCACCTTGAAATTCCCTGCCAGAACCATCCAGCCTTGTTAAACCCCTTGCTTTTCTGTTCACATTCGATGTCAGACTCTGGTTTGGTTTGATCTTGAATTTTTTCTGCTGCTGGTCCCTGTGTCTCCCACTTGGAAATGCCTCATGGCCTCATGCCCAATGAGCCTTTCACATATAACCAAGAAGTGCTGTTTTATTTATCTCCCTTGATTTCCCCCTCCCCCCCCTCCCCTTTCTTTCTCTCGCTGTCTCTTTCTTTCTCTCCCTCTTTTTCTCTTTTTTTTTCTTTCTTTTTGTCTCTATCTTTTTGTCTCTCTCTTTCTCATTTCTCTTTCTTTCACCTTTTTCTCTTTTTTTTCTTCTTCTCTTGGCTCACCTTTTTCTCTTTCTGCCTCATTCCTCTCTTTCTCTTTCACTTTTCTGTTTTTCTCGCTCTCCCTCTCCCTCTTTCCCTCTCCCTCTTTCGCTCTCCCTCTCTTGGTTTGGAGATGCCGGTGTTGGACTGGGGTGTACAAACTTAAAAATCACACAACACCAAGTTATAGTCCAACAGGTTTAATTGGAAGCACACTAGCTTTCGGAGCGTTGCTCCTTCATCAGGTGGTTGTAAGACACAGAATTCAGTGTGATGTAATGAAATTATACATTGAAAAATATATTGGAAGCACACTAGCTTTCGGAGCAACGCTCCTTCATCAGGTGGTTGTGGAGGACACAATTGTAAGACACAGAATTCAGTGTGATGTAATGAAATTATACATTGAAAAATATCTTGATTGCTTGTTAAGTCTTTCTCTGTTAAAGTGGCCATGTAAGTTTCTCTTCTTGCATATGAAAATCACAAAACGTTTTACATTCTCAGTTTAACTTTAACAATTGGTGTCAGTCAGATGTTGAAGGTGTTAGCCTGCTGTGTTCCCTGTCTGTGCCATCCTGTTTAGACTGATTCTAAAAAGTGAGTTAACAGAGTCTTACATGGATTCAGTCTTACAGTTTTTGAGCAAAGTACAATGTAACTCCACAAGTACAAATTCACCACACAAACGTGTGTGTGTGTGTGTCTGGGGTGAGGTTTGTGAGTGTCTGTAAGAGAGAGTATATATGTGTATGTGTGTGTAAAGTGTCTAAGTCTGTGAGAGGGTGCATGTGGGAGTGTGTGTGTGTCTGTAGGAGTGTGTGTGCGCGTTGTGTGTATATAGTGCAATGGTGGTCACCTGTAGTGTGACATGAGCCCAAGGTCCCGGTTGAGGCCCTCCCTATTGGTACCAAATTTAGCTATCAGCCTCTGCTCGGCCACTTTTCGCTGCTGTCTGTCCCGAAGTCCGCCTTGGAGGATGATCACCCAAAGGTCCGAGGTTGAATGTCCTGGACCGTTGTAGTGTTTCCCTAACTGGGAGGGAACCCTCCTGTCTGTTGATTGTTGTGTGGTGCCCATTCATCCGTTGCCGTAGCCTTTGCTCGGTCTCACCAATGTACCATGCCTCAGGGCATCCTTGCTTGCAGCGTATGAGATAGACAATGTTGGCTGAGTCACATGATTACTTGCCACGTACATGGTGGGAGGTGTCCCCACGCAAAATGGTGGTATCCATGTCTTGCAGCACCTACTGTGACAGGGTTGTTTTGAGTTGTCCTGAAAGCCAGGCAGTTTGCTACGAACAATGATCAATGATCTGTTTGAGGTTTGACGGTTGTTTACAGGTGAGCAGTGGAGGTGCGGGGAAGGACTTGGTGAGGTGCTCATCCTCATTGATAATGTGTTGCAGGTCACGAAGAACATGGCGTAGTTTTTCAGCTCCTGGGAAGTACTGAACAACGAAGGGTACCCTGTTGGTTGCAGCACGTGTCTGTCTCCTGGGGAGGTCATTACAGTTCCTTGCTGTGGCACGTCGGGAGTTGGGCATTGTACCCCGTTCTTGTGAGGGCATCCTTGAGTACTTCCAGGTGCCCGTCACGTTCCTCCTCATCTGAGCAGATCTGGTGTATGCGTAGGGTTTGTCCATAGGGAATGGCTGTTTTAATATGTTTTGGGTGGAAGCTGGAGAAGTGTAACATTGTGGGGTTGTAAGTGGGTTTGCAGTAGAGTGTGGTGCTGTTCATTTTCCCTTTTAAAGGGTTACAGAAGTTATGCCCTGCACGGTTGCCTGTGGCAAAATATTCATTAATCCGTGGATATTATGGAAATTTAAATTTCTTGGAATCCCACATTTCACTGGTGGTGATGATGGACCTTTAAAAACACGTAGGACCTTTCAGCAAATGGATCACAATGCTGTCTGATTGTCAGTCACCTTTTGAATTGAGCATACTGAAACTTGGATGCACATGTCTGTGATTCCAAATTTGCAACTACTGATATAGAAAACCACATCACTGATTATGCCAATCGATATTGATTATGCTAATTGACATTTCATTGTTTGCACATATATAAATGTAGAATCGCTGGCTGGGCCAGTATTTATTGTCTGTCCCTAATTGCCCTGGAGAACTGCCCTCTTGAACCGTTGCAGTCTGTTTGTTAGGGAAACCCACAATGCTGTTGAGCAGGGAGTTCCAACTTCTCCCTCAAGGGGAGGGTCATTTCTGAAGAAGGGTCACTGTACTGGAAATGTTCATGCCAGACCTGCTGAGTTCCTGCAGCAATTACTGGTTTTTGTTTCAAATTTCCAGCATCTACAATTCTCCTGTTTTTTAAATTTTGCTTTACTTTTCCAACTTCTGTCTGCTGCTGCTGCTGCTCATTCCAAATTAATTCCTCTTTGGATAACCGGGTGTGGCTGTATTTCATTTGAAGCTCCCCACCACGCTGAATCAGATACTCCTGTAGCATGTCTTGGATATTTTTATTTAAGCTACATTAACGCACTATTTAAAGGCAAGTTGTTGTTGTATATGCTGACAAACCCCGGCACTGTGGTGTGAATGTGGTTGTCCAAACCATAAATTGGCTGGTGATAACCCTTACAACACCCACGGGAAATTACTAATTAATGTTCTTGTCAAGTATCAGTTCCACAGGAAATAGCCTGTGACCAGGAACTCATCACCTAAGCCCTTTATTCAAGTCCCACCTGGTTCAGACATGTGCAAAAAATCACTGAGGAGAATGATTGGCAAATAGTATAAAGCAAACTTAGGGCTGGGTCTGCTCCTAGGCCTGGTCTCTATAAACAGGTCTCTATAAACAGGCTGTGAAGGGGGTCATATCTGCTGATTGTTTGCCCCGTTCCATGGTTGCATTCATATATGGTGTCCATCGATGTTCTTGATGCCTTTAGAGAGAGATGGCCCCCGTGGGTACACAGTCCTTTATTTCCCCCTCTCCAACTCCATTCTGATGTAGGCCCTTCCCGCTCTCCCAACCCCCTCCTTTCACTTTAGATGGTTTGCTTTGATCCGAACAGGATTGTAACTATCTGCTCAGCTGCATGGGTGTTTTGTTGATGGTGGTTAATAGTTTGAAACAAAAAGAAAATTCTTCGTGATTTCCTGGTAGGATTCGTTCGGTTGTCTGTGATAACACTTCTGGATTTTAAAAAAAAGCGATACTCGGGGGTGATAGGCGGGGAAGGGGGCTGGTTAGCTCAGTTGGTTGGACAGCTACTTTGTTATGCAGAGTGACACCAACAGTGGGGAGTCTATTCCCCGTAGAAGTTACCATAAAGGACTCTCCTTCTCAACCTCTCCCCTCGTCTGAGAAGTGGTGACCCTCAGGTTAAACCAACACCAGTCATCCCTCTCTAATGGGAGCAGCCCTGTCACCTAGCAAGACTATAAGGTAGACCCAGGAAGGAAGGACCACTGGGGTATAGTGGTAATGTCCCCACCTCTGGGTGCGGAGAACCAGGTTCAAGTCTCACCTGCTCTAGAAGTGTGTCATAGCACCTCTGAGCAGATTGATTGATTAGAAAATATCTAAAGCAGACCAAGGTTAGTGGTGAAAAACAAAAATCACTGGGTTCTTAGGTTCAAGTCCGACTTATTCCAAAGGTATGAAATAACTTCACGGAGCACGTTGATTAAGAAATACAAAAAAAAAGGAGACCCAGTCCCTTTCAACTCTCTTTTGATTTAGCCCTGACTCACCCTCCCTCACCTTTTAATGATCCACATTTCCCTTTAACCGGCATTTTGTGTAAATTATTCAATTGGAAGTATGTGTGATTTACAGGTGCTGGTTAGTAGATGGAAAGAAAATTCCCTGGTGATTTGCTGATCTGAAAAAAAAAATTAATTGTGTGATAACAGTTCTTCATAAAGCAGAGCCAGGGGTGGCTCTGTCCTGGCCTGGAACTAGGCCTTTATTTGCCACAAATAGTGGCTCTGTTTTGGTGTCCAACAATAGACAATGTTCCTTTCCAGTCTGGTTTCTGAGTTAGTACAAAGCTCTCATCATTTAGAATCTAGACAAGCTAAGTTGGAAACCATTAGCGGAGAAAGCGAGGTCTGCAGATGTTGGAGATCAGAGCTGAAAATGTGTTGCTGGAAAAGCGCAGCAGGTCAGGCAGCATCCAGGGAACAGGAGAATCGACGTTTTGGGCATAAGCCCATTCCTGAAGAAGGGCTTATGCCCGAAACGTCGATTCTCCTGTTCCCTGGATGCTGCCTGACCTGCTGCGCTTTTCCAGCAACACATTTTCAGCGGAAACCATTAGCTGCAAGGCATTGACAGCGCTCTAGATAAATGCACGAGTGAGGTTGAAGGTTAGGGAGAGAGAATGTACTGACCAGGAGGGTCATGTGGATAAAAATCACCATGGTGGACCAATCGGGCCTTGATGTTCTAATTGTCAGGGATATGAGCACAGCACCCCCTTGCAGTGAGGAACGTTACTGCGCTGGTGGTGCCATTTCCCAGATGTCATTGAAAGTCACTGTAGGTTATCTCCCAGCAAGTGTGGTTGAAAAGGCAGGGCCTTGAGACCCTGTCGGTTCTTTGGAGTGGTCGTACAGTATCCCACACTGCTTGGAGGAAGAGTAGTGCTGTTCCTTTGCACAAGTGTCGTCATTTCCAGATACCCCTTTATCTGCCGTAAACATTGCTCACCAGTAGCTTCCTTGCTGTAAATTCAATGTACGTCAATGTAATTGTAGAGGAAAATGCACCTTGCCCTGCAGGAGACATTGTGATCGGTCTCCTTTCTGTATCGAGAGGCTGTATCTTTAAAACCATGAAAGCCTAGGTGCTCTTTGTAATGCTGTAACAGTCAGAGGCTGAAACTGTTGCATTACTCAGTGAATAATATGTTGGTGATCTGCCAGACTTCAAGTTCAAAAGCATCTTTCTGGCATTGCCCCAGTAGAACATGGACTGCTTTTTCATTATTTAAATTCTGAAATAATTTTCCAGGATTTAAAAAAAAAAGCCAAATACATAAATTTGTTCCCAACACCAATATAAACTGATGAACATGGGAAAAGTTCATCAATTCAGGCCAAACAGGTAAAACTGTTCCACACTGGGAAATGGCTGCAGCAAATGTTTTATGTTCCTATCACTGGGCATAACATTCCGGGGGAAAATACAGTGAGTGTTTGTGCTGTGGTTTTATATTCCTGTATATGAGAGTCTTATGAGCTTATTCATTCTATGGATTTATACACTTGTATATATCCTGCTCAGAGTGCTGAAATTCAGAAACCTCCTTCCATGTCTGAATCAATGAGAGTTGGAGTTACCTGTCAACATTGAGCTTCCTCTGAGGCTGAGTGATCTTCCAGTGGGGCTGGAATGTTCACTGGAGCATGACGAGTTACATGGATCGGGTCCAACTGTCGGAATTTTCAGGTCTAAAGTGTTTGCTGTATTTGAGGTCACTGTGTTTATGGGGGTGTGGGAAGGCTGAGCCAGGCACAGGTGCTAGCCTACATCCTTCAGTGTTGTTGCTGGGCTGGGCTGTTTAGCTGACAGCATCTCGCTGACAACAGATGGCTGTGCCTTTTCATCTTCAGCCTTGTGTCGTCTTGAGTCCAGAGAGAACACTGACAGACCCAGTGGCCTCACCATCAAAGTGTTGTACCTGCTGCAGGTTGATGAAGTTTCTCTTCTGATCTCGCGCAGGGGGAATCACAGAGGTTCGGTTGGGGAGTTTTGACCGTGTGATGAGCTTGTAGCCTATCAGCATAGAACATAGAACATAGAAGAATACAGCGCAGTACAGGCCCTTTGGCCCTCGATGTTGCGCCGATCCAAGCCCACCTAACCTACACTAGCCCACTATCCTCCATATGCCTATCCAATGCCCGCTTAAATGCCCATAAAGAGGGAGAGTCCACCACTGCTACTGGCAGGGCATTCCATGAACTCACGACTCGCTGACTAAAGAACCTATCCCTAACATCTGTCCTATACCTACCACCCCTTAATTTAAAGCTATGCCCCCTCGTAATAGCTGACTCCATACATGGAAAAAGGTTCTCATGGTCAACCCTAGCTAAACCCCTAATCATCTTG
>NC_057747.1:24633058-24665840 GCF_004010195.1 Chiloscyllium plagiosum | reverse complement strand
CTACCGTGGGGAACCTTATCAAACGCCTTACTAAAATCCATATATACCACATCTACCGCTTTCCCCTCATCAACCTCTTTCGTCACCTTTTCAAAGAATTCAATAAGGTTTGTGAGGCACGACCTGCCCTTCACAAAACCATGCTGACTATCCTTGATCACATTATTCCTATCCAGATGTTCATAAATCCTATCCCTTACAATTCTCTCTAAGACTTTGCCCACAACAGAAGTGAGACTCACCGGCCTATAGTTACTAGGGTTATCCCTACTCCCCTTCTTGAACAAGGGAACCACATTTGCTAGCCTCCAGTCTTCTGGCACTACTCCTGCACTACAGCCAAGCTTTGAGTGGCATAATAATGTTTGGAGTGTGAATAACCTTCAGCCTGTTGTAACTGAGTTGTACATCTGTCAAGGTCACTGAACTCACAAAGTTGGGTTGATAAGTGACACCGCCCACTGGGGTGGCCTTCTGACCTGGCGAGGTGATCTCTAACCTCACATGCTGGACTCTCGGCCTAGCCTGACGAGGCAATCTCTAACCCGACATGGTGGTCCCTCAGCCTGGCCTGGTGTGGCAATCACTAACCCCACATGCTGGTCTCTTGGCCCGGCCTGACGAGGCAATCGCTAACTCCACATGGTGGTGGCTCGGCCCGACGTGGTCTCGATGTAGACATCTGGTCTTCAGTGATTCCTCAAAGTGTGGTTCCATTGTGGCTAAAAACTTAAAGACTGTAATGTTTGAACTTTCAGCTTTATTTCTTTATCTGGTATTTAACACTAAGAAGGAGTCACCACTATAAATATTACAATGTTTGACTTTTAGCTTTGTTCTTTCTTTCTACCTTATTCTTCAGATTCTGTACTTTGGTACTTGTACCTAAAATGGCATCCTGTATGGCAATGTCATACACTTTTCCCTGTGTAACTGTACTTCAGTAATTGAGTACACACAACAATAAAATCAAAATCCATTTTTAAAACAATTGATGTTCACGTCATGCATGTACCAAGCAATGATCATAGTCAGCAAGAAAGAATCTAACCATCTTCTGTTATGGACCAGACCAAAACCCCTTCAAATGTAGCAAGAGGATGGCCTCAACGCTAATGTTTATCTTTCTTGAAGGCAAGTATAAGGTGCTGTGTTCCAGATGTAATTAAATTGGTCACGCTATTCAGCTTTAAGCTAAACACACTTTATTCTTGCACTCAGTTAAAGTACAAACAAAATTAAGAAGAATTGGTATAACTTTTAACTCTTTTGGAACACCTAACAGAATAATAGCTTATTTAACTAATATACAGTAACTGTTCTGATATAGTAAAATCCCATAAACATACCCTTGGCAAAGGCAAATTCAGTAAAATAGATTGTCTGACATGTGATGTTTATCCAATCTGGGAGAAAAGAGAAATTCTGTCAGAGAGAGAGAGAGAGAGAATTCCGTATTTTTGCTGAACCAGAGAGAGCTGTATAGCAGCTTCCACGGCCAACTTCAAAACCCCAACAACCACTGAAAGTTAAACTGAAACCCTGCTTCTGTGGGAGCATAACTCCACCTCTTTGTGCTGTTTCTTTTATTCTAAACTTTCTAAAAAAAAAATCCCAGGGCCTCACAAGCTGTCTACTTTATAGTTTGGAATAGACCACTCAATTTCTCTCGGTCAAAACCTCTCTTCAAAAACAACCAGAAAAAATCCAGCTGTCAAAGCCATAGTATCATCACACTCCCTGTGGAGCAACAGACCAGAAACCTCATGGAGCCCAGCCCATGACTAACCACGGTATTTAAGAGTAGACCAGAGGTGAGGCATCCTGCAGCAGGTAATTCATCTCCTGACTCCCCAAAGCCTGTCCACTATCTACAGGGCACAAGGCAGGAGTGTGATGGAATACTCCCCATTCACCTGGATGGGTGCAGCTCCAACAACACTTGATACTGTCCAGGACAAAGCAGTCCACTTGATTGGCACTACATTCACAAAATTTACTCCTTTCACCATCAATGCAGAGTAGTAGCATGTGTATGCACCATCTACAAGCTACACTGTAGAAATGGCTCCTCCAGCAGCAACCTCCAAACCTGCCTACTCTACCACCAAGAACATCATCGTTGCAAGATCCATTCCGTCCTCCCCAACGTTGCACACCATCCTGGTTTGGAAATCTATCGCTGCTGCTGTTGACTATTGTTCGGTCAGAATCCTGGAGCTCCCTTCCCAACTGTGGGGAGTCCCAGCATCCTCAGACTGTAACTAGAGTCATAGAGACCTACAGCACAGAGACAAGCCCTTTGGCCCAAACTGGTTCCTGCTGACCAAAATATCCATCCACACTGACCCCTGCACTTGGCCCATAGCCTGAATGATTAGTAACTAGAGTCATAGAGACCTACAGCACAGAGACAAGCCCTTTGGCCCAAACTGGTTCCTGCTGACCAAAATATCCATCCACACTGACCCCATTTCCCTGCACTTGGCCCATAGCCTGAATGATTATGGTTATTCGAGAGAGAGTCATAGAGATGTACAGCATGGAAACAGACCCTTGGTCCAACGTGTCCATGCCAATCAGATATCCCAACCTAATCTAGTCCCATTTGCCAGCTTTTGGCCCATATCCCTCTAAATCCTTCCAATTCATATACCCATCCAAATGCCTTTTAAATGTTGCAATTGTACCAGCCTTCACCACTTCCTCCGGCAGCTCATTTCCATGCAAGCACTAGCCTGTGTGTCGCCCCCTTAGGTCCTTTTTAAACCTTTCTCTTCTCACCCTAAACCTATGCCCTCTAGTTCTGGACTCCCCCACCCCGGGGAAAAGACATGGTCCATTTATCCTATCCATGCACCTCATGATTATATAAACCACTATAAGGTCACCCCTCAGCCTCCGACGCACCAGGGAAAACAGCCCCAGCCTCTCCCTATAGCTCAAATCCTCCAACCCTGGCAACATCCTTGTAAATCTTTTCTGAACCTTTCAGCTCAGATCCTAAATTCAATGTGATGGTTGTCATGTCACATTCTTTCCATAAATTCTTTGATACTCTGTACTGTGACTTAGCCCAGTGATATTGAATGAATGCATTGAATTAGATTTATTGCTATGAACTCAAATGAGTACAGTGAAAACTTTATAAGTCGCCACTTACAGTATCACCTTAGCTACAAAGACACCCTTAGTTACAGACTAGAGGAGTGAAGAAAATAAGTTACATTCCAGCTATACGTGGTATAATCCTGGGTCAGTTACATTACAGCTATACATGTTATAACCCTGGGTCAGTTATAATACAGCTGTACACGGTATAACCCTGGGTCAGTTACATTACAGCTATACATGGTATAACCCTGGGTCAGTTATAATACAGCTGTACACGGTATAACCCTGGGTCAGTTATAATACAGCTGTACACGGTATAACTACCAGTCAGTTACATTACAGCTATACACAGTATAACCACGGGTCAGAAACACAAGAAGAATCAAAGTTAAAAAGACAACCATGGCAGTATCTCTCCAGGTATTGTCCAGCATGCAAGAATGTAACCACCAAGCCAAGGATCAGTCAGGAGGTCGTTGGTCGCAGAATCTTGGCTCTCAGAATCCAAATAGTATGACAGGGCAATTAATAATGGCAAAAAAAAATGTTGTGTTGGTTATATTGCCAAATTAGTTGGAATTAAAAGCTATGAAGGGTGTGCCAAAATTTTGTAGCTCTCGTACCATTACTGAAATGGGAGTAAAACTCATAATACCAAAAAAGAGAAAATGCTGGAAAATCTCAGCAAGTCTGGCAGCATCTGTAAGGAGAGAAAAGAGCTGACGTTTCGTGTCTAACTGACCCTTTGTCAGCTTTGACAAAGGGTCAATTAGACTCGAAACGTCAGCTCTTTTCTCTCCTTATAGATGCTGCCAGACTTGCTGAGATTTTCCAGCATTTTCTCTTTTTTGGTTTCGGATTCCAGCATCCGCAGTAATTTGCTTTTATCTCATAATACCAAGCTGTTTATGAGAGCAATGCATTGAAAGTCGTTGGTGGAAGCAGATATAGTTGTAACTTTCTAAAGAGCATTGGAGTAAATACTTCAAGGGAAGACACTCGCAAGGGTGTGAGGTCATTCAGATGGCTCGCTGCAGAGCCTAACACCAGCACAATGGGCCAAATGGCCTCCTGCTGTGCTGTACGATCCCAACTTATGTAACTCCACAAATTTGCAGCTCACTCCATTGCAAAAACCAACCTTCCTTCCACAGCCTCCGTCTATACTTCCCACTGCCTCAGGAACGCAGCAACATAATTAAAGACCCCTCCCAACCCTGATTATACTCTCTTCCAACCTCTTCCATCAGCAGAATATACAAAAATTTGAAAACACGTACAACAGATTGAAGAACAGCTTCCTCCCCACTGCTATCAGACTTACAAATGGACTTTTATTAGGGTTGACCTTTCTCTGCACTTTCTGTAGCTTTAACATTATATTTTGCATTTTGTTCTGTTACTCTGTATTTATGTAAGGTTTGATTTGTCTGGATAGCACGCAAAACATTACTTTTCACTGTATCTCGGTACGTGACAATAACAAATCAAATCAAAATTCAGTATCATGAATAGCCAAGCAGCAAGGTTATGTGGACTGAGCCAAAATAAAGTGTAAAGAAATTACCTATCATGATGGATGGTTTTTGTTTGTGAAATCAGGACAATCAGAAATTTCAAATTTCGGCCTGACGGTGACTCAGTGGTTAGCACTGTAGCCTCAAAGCACCAGGGTCCTAGGTTCGATTCCAGCCTCGGGTGACTGTCTGTGTGGAGTTGGCACATTCTCCCCATGTCTGCGTGGGGTTTCCTCTGGGTGCTCCGGTTTCCTCCCACAGTCCAAAGATGTGCAGGTTAAGTGAATTGGCCATGCTACATTGCCCGTAGTGTTGGGTGCATTAGTCAGAGGGGAATGGGTCCGGGTGGGTTACTCTTCGGAGGGTCGGTGTGGAATTGTTGGGCCTGTTTCCACACTGTAGGGAATCTAATCTAGTCTAATCTAATCTAATGAACTACTCAATCACAGTCCTTCAATAACCCTTCCTGCTTCATCTCCACTATTCAGTGTCTGAATACCGTGCCAATGGAAATCTCTGTTGGAGTTTATAAATGATCAATCTCCAATGTAATTACTTTAATTTGTATTTATCTTCATTTTGAATTAACGAGCTGAGACACTGAAGCTCTACAAATCTGCCATGTGGCTTTGCTGTGTGAGACATTGAGGAGACTTGAGGTTGTCCATAACTGATTTGATTAACTGGTTAAATACATTAAATTGTAACACTGAAAATGAGCTTTCATTCAGTGCGTCTTCTACCTCATCATTGCTTCTTTTTCCTTCTCTGTCAATGTTCTTGATCCACTTGCCACTGAACACCTGATAACCGCAATGAATGATGTCCACACCCTGGGCTAAAACCATAAGACATAGGAGTAGAAATTAGGCCATTCAGCCCATCAAGTCTGCTCTGCCATTCAATCATGGCTGATAAGTTTCTCAACCCCATTCTCCCACTTTCTCCCCGTATCCCTTAACTCCCCTGACAATCAAGAACCTATCCATCTCCATCTTGAACATACTCAATGGCCTGGTCTCCACAGCCTTCTGTGGCAGTGAATTCCATAGATTCCCCACTCTTGGGCTAAAGTGGTTTCTCCTTATCTCCGTTCTGAAAGGTCTTCCCTTTACTCTAAGGCTGTGCCCTCGGGCCCTAGTCTCTCCTGCCAATGGAAACATCTTCCCAACATCCACTCTGTCCAGGCCATTCAATACTCTGTATGTTTCAATTAGATCCCCCCTCATCCTTCTCAACTCCATCAATTATAAACCCAAAGTCCGCAAATGTTCCTCATATGTTAAGCTTTTCATTCCTGGGACCATTCTCATGAACCTCCTCTGAACATGCTCCAGGGCCTGTACATCCTTCCTGAGATTTGGGACCCAAAACTGCGCACAATACTCTGAATGTGGTCTGACCAGCACCTTATAGAGCCTCAGAAATACATCAACACTTTTATATTCATGTTCTCTCAGAATAAATGCTATCATTGCAATTGCCTTCCTAACTAGTTTATGGAATCGTTTGTGGACAAAAAGATGTGAAATCCTGAGTAAGATGTAATGCATGTGGTAAAGATGGAGAGACACAAACAGATTTAACTTGCTTAGCAGTGGTTAAGTGACCAGAAGCTGAACGAGACTCACCACATAAACACAGTGGCTACAAGAGCAGGTCAGAGGCTGCAGTGCGTAACTCACCTCCTGACTCCCCAAAACCTGTCCACCATCAACAAGGTACAAGTCAAGAGTGTAATGGAGTACTCCCTACTTGCTTGAATGGGTGCAGCTCCAGCAACACTCAAGAAGCTTGACACCATTCCTCGACACCACATCCACAAAAATTCCCCATCTCCACCCCCAGCAGCAGCAGTGTGTAACCCACATGATGTGGATAGCGGGGTTTCAACATGGTGATGTCATTGAACGTCAAGGAGCATGTTAGATTGTCTCTTGTCGGAGATGGTCGTGACCCAGCACTTGTGTGGTATGAATGCTTCTTGCTAGTTATCAGCCTAAAGCCTGGATATTGACCAGGTCTTGCTGCATTTGGACACCTTCTGCTTCTTTGGTAGAGCTATCTAACTGATCCCTACCTCTTCCCAAATATCTGTGAATGTTCTTCCTTGAAGATGTAAGTAATATCAGGTTATTAAAGGAACACCATCCTTGAACTTGCCCTGCATTTTCATGCTATCTTATTGTACTTAACAGATAAGATCAGGAAAGGACAATTCAGCCCCTCGGACCTACTATCCCATTTTGTATCATCATGACTGATCTCACTTCTGCCTCCACTCCACAGTGTCCCAGCATTCACCAGTCTCTGGAGTCCTAAATTTCACAAGTTTTCATCATTAACAGGACACTGCCATCAAACAAAATGATGTTTTGCCTACCGCTTAACTGTTGTGTGAGTTTCAGTGCCTGTGTGATGCCAGGACTGTGGGCTGTACATCCCAATAATTGGTAATACGGCATGTTCCATTGATCACTCGCAGTGGGCAGCACGTTAGTCATTGCCAACCAGCCTGTGCTTGTAGGCTTCAAAGGCATGCCCACTATTAGCTGTAATGTTAGATTTGGGTTTGGATTTTATTGTCACATGTATCCAGTACTTGAGTACAAGAGTACAGTGAAAACTGTACAATGTCACCACACACAGGGCCATCGTAGATACAAAGTACCAAGGTACAGAAATAGAAAAATGAAGAAATAAGTTTAAAAAGTTCAGCACTATAGTAAACTATACTATATAAAAATAGTAAAATAAAGAAAGAAGTTTTTAAAAAGTCAGACATGACAGTCCTTTCTTAAGGCATGGACCTGCAGATGCTCCAATCTCGACTTTGCCCAAGAGGGTTTACTCTCCCCCACGCTGAGCATACTTTCACCTGCTCTGGGCTAAGACCCCCCACCTGGGCACATCGGGCTTTGCCGCTACTCGCGAGGCTTTGTCGCTGACCCCCACACCCTGGCTGACCACCATCTGTTCCCATCCTTTACCAGCATCTGGGCTCACGCTAGGCACAGCTGCTGCCACACTCTGTCACACCGCCACCTCCAGAAGGCGAATAAGAAACATCGAAACTAAACAAAAACCAGAGAGGAAGGAAAAGAGGAGAGAAAGAAGATGGAATGGATTAAATCCAGGCTCAAGCCTGGATGCTATCTACTCCTGCCTCCACCTTGATACCCATGTGCCATTGATAATCATTTATTAAATAATCCCGAGTTCAGAAGTCCACTGGAATCCAGCTCAAAAGTGTCAGTATGATGTGTGTGACAGAAGCTACATGTATTTACACATGGCGCCCTGTTTTTATGTCAGCAAAAGGCATTCAGTTGTGCATTGCGCAGTTTTCATTAGGGGGGAGGAAGGATTACAGAAAACGGCAATCATTACTTCATTTCCTTGGCAACACCATGACCAGTCGAATACCCCACTCTTCCTGCTGTGATAAAGGAGATTGGCAGTTAACTGTTCTTGTCAAGTGTCCATCCCAATGGTCAGTTAACAAATCAGCACCACTTTCTCATGCTGTATAAGATTCTAGGCCCTCTGTATTTTGTCTCCTAGTCCTGATGAGTGCAATATAAAAAGCTTCAACCTTTCCTAGCAGCAATGTTTAAATGAACTGGAAGCAGTGGAGTGGCATGGTGGCTCAGTGGTTAGTGCTGCTGCTTCACAGTGCCAGGGTCCCAGGTTCGATTCCAGCCTCAGGCGACTGTCTATGTGGAGTTTGCGCATTCTCCCCATGTCTGCTGTGTTTCCTCCGTGTCACCTGGCTTCCTCCCACAGTCCAAAGATGAGCAGGTTAGGTGAATTAGCCACACTAAATTGCCCGTAGTGTTCTGAGATGTGTAGGTTAGGGGTAAATGTAAGGGAATGGGTCTGGATGGGATACTGTTCAGAGGGTTGGTGTGGACTTGTTGGGCCGAAGGGCCTGTTTCCCCACTGTAGGGATTCTATGATATTTCTCTGGGCAGAGGGCACAGTTATTGAATTGTCAAAACTGGCATTTTAAAACTCAGGATTTCTGCTAACATCCCAACAAGAGAAGAGTCAAAGGATTTGTCAGAATTGAAAATTACTTTTAATTCTTATTTAAAGCTATCCTAAAGTTCTGGTGCCTATTAATCTGAGCACTGAGTGAAATAAAAACATGTCGGAGTAAAGCTAATTTGAATGTGAGATTTAAAAGTCTATCAAAATACATTTGTCTCTCATTTAACTAAAGCCTTGCAATTAACTGCATAATCCATTAAGAATCTTGTGAACACTTCTGGCCTTTGTCTTCACTCTGTGTTGATCACAATCCAGTCTGTGTGGTGCCCTGCTCTTTTAATATTGTGCTGTTGCAGAATTATTATGAGTAAGGGTTTCTCAAGTGAAACGTCTGACATATCCATGGGTTGCTAACTCTTTGATCACTCTTTCAACGTGTCAACACTTGCCCCATCCCCACCCAAAGAAGAGTTTTTTTTTGTTTTGGGAGCAAGTGACTGCTGAAATCTGTACTGAAAGCCAAAAATGTTGGAGATCACAGTGTGTCAGGCAGCATCCATGGAGAGGGTAGGAGGTAGTGAGGACTGTAGATGCTGAAGAGTCATAATTGATAAAGAGTGGCGCTGGAAAAGCACAGCAGGTCAGGCAGCATCTGAGGAACAAGAGAGTCAACATTTCGGCACTGAAATGCAGCCTGGTCCAGTCCATGAGATGAACGGCTGTTCCTAAATACAAAGTGTCCTTGCTGCAGCATTACGTTGGGAATTAATGACGCACTCCAAGCTGCAACAATAAAGTGCAGAAGCACCCTGTGAGTCAATTGGAGATGTGGTTACTACCCCATGGAGCTTGCACTCTTATGGGGCTATGCATTTTTATTTCAAAGAAAGAGGGGCAACACGGTGGCTCAGTGGTTAGCACTGTTGCCTCACAGCGCCGGGGCGCAGGCTCAATTCCAGCCTCGGCTGATTGCCTGTGTGGAGTTTGCACATTCTCCCCGTGTCTGGGTGCTCTGTTTCCTCCCACGATCCAAAGATGTGCAGGTTAGGTGAATTGGCCATGCTAAATTGCCCATAGTGTTCAGGGATGTGTAGGTTAGGTGCTTGAGTCAGGGGTAAATGTAGGGGAATGGGTCTGGGTGGGATACTCTTTGAAGGGTCAGTGTGGACTTTTTGGGCCAAAGGGCTTGTTTCCACGCTGTAGGGATTCTAATTTTAATTCACTGATTCCTGTGATGACAGGTTTGACACACTAAGGGAGACTGGATCTGTTAGGTCTATTTACAAGAATTTGGAAGAATGAGGGGAGACTCTCCTAGAAACCTATAACCTATAGGTGACCTACTTGCTGGTTTTTGGGTGTTTGGGAGGTGTCTTCCAATTGTCCCGGATGGATTGCCAAGAGGCTGATTGCCTGGCAGCATCTGGGGAGCAGGGACATTACAAACACAGCTTATATTGGACTGAGATATTGCCCATGCTCTGCGGTCAGCTCTTAAACTGTTTGGCATGAGATCAGTTGGGTTTTCTTGGTGGTTTTGGTGACAATTTTGTCAACACTGCCATGCCCAGCCCTGTACTTGAGAAAATCACAGCCAATGAGATACACCTTCCTGGCCTTTGTTTTCAAATAGCTTGAAATGACTTGCTTTGCACCGATTTCTACTTTGCTGACATATTGTGTCACAGATCTAGGATGAGCTCTGGACCGAAGGATTGTCTTATGAGCAAAAACTAAACCAGTTAGGACTCTGCTCGCTGGAGTTTAGTAGAATGAGAGGTGATCTCATTGAAATGTATGGGATTCGTAAAGAGGCTTGACAGGGTCAATGCTGAGAGGATGTTTCCTCTCATGGGAGAGTCTAGGACCAGAAAGCATAGTCTCCGAATAAAGGGACACCAATTTCTTCTCTCGGAGGTTTGAGAGAGTTTGGAACTCCTTGCCTCAGGGAGCTGTGGGGGCAGAGTCCTTGTGTATATTTAAGGTTGAGATAGATTCTTGAGGAATCGAGGGTTACAGGAAAGGACGAGAAAATGGTCATGAGGAATGTTGGATCAGCCATGATACTATTGAATGTTGGAGCAGGCTTGAGGGGCTGAATGGCCTACTCCTGTTCCTATTTCGATTGGTTTTTTGGAATGAAGTCTGAAAAAATTCCGAGAGACTCTGCTTGAACACACACACGTCCACCACAAATAATTCTGGTGTTTGTTCAATTGTCATCAGTCGTAACCACCTCTTTTCTCTCTTGATGACCAGTTATTTTCCTCTGATGTGTCGTAGGTTCCTCCATTACTAAATTGTGGGCCCGCGATCCGGACAACGATACTCTTGTGTTTGGAGTTGTCGGGGAGGAAGCCAGCAAGTATTTTGCAGTGGAAAGTGAGACGGGAGTTGTGTGGCTTCGACAGACTTTGGATAGAGAGGTAATGTAATTGCTTTTGGCAAGTCTAGAGTGCAGTGTAACACCAGCCCACGCATCTAAATGCATGTGCCATTGTAGGGTGGAGTGATTTATCTTGGCTAAAAAATCTATTAATTAAGTAATATTCAGCCTTTGGGAATAAATTACTGCCAATTTGATCTTGATGATTTGTGGTGAGTAATAGTCATCAGATCAGTAGGAAAACAAATGTCCACTAATTGGCAGTAATAGACTCCCACACGTGCCTTGTGGTAATTCAGTGTTATTTTACAGTGGATTAATGTAGTATTTGGTTCACATCGTTACTTTTTGCCTTGAATCATGCAGTGGCCAATAAGCTTCAATCTTGTAAAAATATTTTTCAAACTCATTGATTTTCTGGTGCAGTTTTCCGCTTCTGTGTTAAGGTTATGTGTTGTGGTGATACTGTTGTAGTGAAATTTATTTAAATGTGCAGAAAGGATGTCCAACTCTAATTAGTTTTCCGATTCCCCGAGCTCCATGTCGATCCCTGATGTTCTGATGTGCCCCTTTGCAGATGGTGAAATGCTCCAAGACTTCTCCCCCTCCCCAACCCCACCCATTCTGCTTCTCCTAATGGGGAAACTGCATGATAAAAGATGCAACAGAATGGAGAATTTAAAACAAAAGTCTAAATCTAGGATTTATCTGGAAACAATAATATTTTGCTGCATAACATGCAGCTCCCAGCAACATTCCAGAAACTCAATACCTTCCAGGGGGAAAACAGCCCGCTTGACTGGCACCACAACCACTCCCTCCACCATCAGTGCTCAGTAGCAGCAGTGTGCACTGTCCACAAGATGCACTGCAGAAATTTGCCCAAGATCCTAAGCACCTAGCTTAAAAATATGGGGTAGACCATTTAGGACAGAGATGAGGAGAAACTTCTTCACCCAGAGAGTGGTGGGTGTGTGGAATGCTCTGCCCCAGAGGGCAGTGGAGGCCTAGTCTCTGGATTCATTTAAGAAAGAGATGGATAGAGCTCTCAAAGACTATTGTCTATTGTCACCTTCCAAACCCACTCACCATCCTGACTTGGAAACATATCACCGTTCGTTCACTGTTGCCTGGTCACAATTCCGGAATTCCTTCCCTATGGGCATTGTGGGTCAAACCACAGCACAAGGACTGTCATGGTTCAAAGAGGCAACTAGGGATGGGCAATCAGTGCTGGCCCAGACAGCAAAGCCATGGCCCCAGAGTAAATTAAATAAAAAATCTAAAATAAAACAAAAAATGGCAGATGCTGAAACTAAAACAGAAAGTGCTGGAGAAACTCAGTGGGTCTTGCAACATCTGTGGAGAGAGAAAGCAGAGTTGACCTTGCGAGTTCAGCAACTTTTCCTCCAGCTGTAAAATTAACAACCGCTCCTGCATCCATTGCCATTTGTGGAAGGGGGTTACAAACATCTCCCACCATTTGTGCAGAAGTGCCTCCTGAACAATCTGGTCCTAATTCTCAGACTATGTCCCCTCGTTCTAGAACCCCAACCAATGAGAATAGTTTATCTTTCTCTACCCTGCCCTTTTCTTGAAGACTTCAAACAGATCACCCCTTAATCTTCTAAACTCTAGACAAAACGGACCTAATTTGTGTAATCCCTGCTCATAACTCAAGCCCTGAAGTCATTGGTAACATTGTCTTGTACTCCCTGCTGACAGGAGAAAGAATCAGTGAGTGTAATAAAGAGGTATTTGTGGGAGTGAAAGAAATATAGAACGAAATAAAATATTAGAACAATTGGAAAATGAATCAGACATTGAGCATTTTAAAAAGTTGACCCTCCAGCGGTGAGGTGGTGGCCTAGTGCTATTATCACTGGATTGTTAGTCCAGAGACCCAAGTCATGTTCTGCTAAACCGTCTTCAAATCCCACCATGATGGAAATTGAATTCAATAAAAATCTGGAATTAGGAGTCTAATGACAACTGTGAAGCTTTATCAATTGTCCGGGTTCACTACCATCATTTCGGGAAGGAATCTGCCATACATACCTGGTCTGGCCAACATATGACTCCAGACCCACAGCAATGTGGTTGACTCTTTACTGCTCTCTGGGCAATTAGGCAATAAATGCTGGTCTAGCCAGGACTGACTTCATCCCATGAATGAATGAATAAAAGGAGTTGAGAGATTTGGCCATATGGGGGCATGTATGAGGTTAGTTGTTATGTTATAACCTCCAGAAAACTGTCAAAGTGACTGACAAAAGCTGTTTCGGACTTAAACTGAGTTGTGTGAATAAGACATGTTAAATAGTCCAACTCCTGCAGTATTTTGCTTTCATTAGAGTCATAGAGGTCTAAATTGCAGAAAAGGGCTCTTTGCCCTATCAAGTTAGTGCAAGTCAAAAACAACCACATAACTATTGTAATGAGGGTTTCTGCCTCTACACGCAGCAAGTTCCAAATTCCCACCACCATCTGGGTGAAAAATTGTTTCCAAACATCCCCTCAAAAACTCCTGCCTCTTAACTTAAATCAATGACCCCTGTTCATTGGTACTTCCTCCAATGGGAAAGTTCCTTCCTCTCCATCCTATCCATCCGCCTCATAATACATCTCAATCATCTCGCCTCTCGATTTCTTTTTCATGGAAAGCAACCCAATCCGATCAAATCTTTCTTCATAACTCTCCATCTCCCTACCTGCCCTTACACTGGTAGGTATCCCCACCAAGGTGCCTGTGATCTTATTTATCATGTAATCCCTTGTCTGATTTGTCCTGACCAAGTGTGGTCCACAATTCTCTGGATTGAATTTCATTTGCCACTGTCAGCCCATCTGACCATGCTGCCCCTATCCTCCTAAAATATATAGCTATCCTTTCCCATATTTGCCTGCCCAGGACGGTTTTTGTTCTATCTGTGAACTTACTAATCAACTCTCCTACATTCAAGCCTAAATGTCATATACCACAAATAGCAAGGGCCCTGGCATCAATCCCCGTGGACACAGGATATTGCCCCACTGGACACAGGCGTTCAGTCTCAAAAACATGCCTCAATCATTACCCTCTTCTTCCTGCCACTCAGCCAATTCTGGATCTATTCAGCCAAGTTTCCCTGAATCCTATGGGCTCTTCCTTTGCTATTCGAGTGGGACCTTACCAAAAATCTTGCTGAACTCCAAGTTGACAATGTCAAATGCATTGCCTGCATCTGCAGAGCAGGTCACACATTCAAAAAAATTGATCAAGTTGGGTCAGACATAATTTCCCCTTTAGAAAACCATGCTGCCTGTTCTTGACTCAACCGTGCCTCTCCAAGTGCCATTTAATCCTGTCCCTCAGAATGGCTTCCATAATTTCCCCATCGCTGAGTTTAGACTGACTGACCTGTCATTTTTTTAGGTTATCATTTCCTCCCTCTCTGAACAACGGTATCACATTGGCTGTCCAGAGGATGTGTTACCTATAAAACAACATCCTTACAGACTTAATCCAGAGACATTAGCTCAAGTGAAAGAAGTGATGAAGTTTATGATGTTCAATGACATTATTGAACTGAGTCACAGCTAGAGATCATGTATCATGATGTGCTGAAACCTAATGGGTTACATTTAATATTGATTATTGCATGATAGCATGATAACAAAAGTAAACTCGTATCCTTTACCATGATTGGAAGACTACATTGAAAGAATTGGACATGAACGATTGTCACCAAAATTGACTTGCTAAAAGGAAATAAGTAAATTCCATTGACTGATGGAGCCAAGGAAATACCAGGTTTTGTAACATGAAGGACTTTATAAATGTCAACTATGCTATTTAGAATGAAAAATATACCTGCAACTGTAGTGAATTAAACTAAAAAGGTCAGTGAAGGACTATGTAATTGCCCTGTCAATATCAGCAACTTAATTATGTTCAGCCAAACCCAGTAAGGATATTTGCACCACTTGACTAAACTGCTTGATTAGTTACAAAGAGTCAATTTGTTTATAAATATGGATGAAAGTGAAATTGCCAAAACACAAAAAGACTTATTTGGCTCTCATTGTGAGACCTCTAGCAGCTAAAATAAAGGTTATCTTGGATTGCCCTGTGTCTAAGACAAAATACAAAATGTTGTGATGTGCTGGTATATGTGGATTTTATCAGAAGTTTATGCTGAACATTAACACCATCATGTCTCCTTTGACAAACTTATTTTATAAAAGGTTGAAAATTTGAATGGGCACAAAGATGTCAAAGGATGACTTGTAAGCTGTGCTGACAACTGTACCAGTTTTAGTAGCATTGAATTACGGAAAGCCACAAAAACTGGCCAGTAAAACCAGTAAACATCAGTATGGGTGCATGTTGCTACGACGCGATTGAATAGCTATCAAACAGAATATCAGGTATTTTGTTGAACAAACTGAATACCTGTCAATAAACTATTGGAGAGAAGAGAAGGAGACATTGAGCCTTGAGTTGGTTCTAAATTAGTTTGAACTTTATTTAGGACTGTTAAGTAATAAACTGTTATTTATGTAGACCACATCCTTTGTTGTCCTTTTGATACAATTTTGGGATAAAAACAATACTTGTTTCAATGGAGTTTGATGCTTGAACCATGCAATTTTTCATGTGGCTAAAAAGATTTCATAGCAGACAGTTTGTGTATGAAGAAAGCTGAATGCTGTAATCATAATCAACTTAGCTAAAATATAATTCTATTGACTCTGATTCTGTTAAATATAAACATATTATTATTTCTAATCAAACCATAGTGTTAAAAATAACTTTTTGACAGGAATTTAAAATATATATTAATGATCAATTTTTATTTTTCTTTTGGTAGAGATGTGTAATGAAACCTGCATAATTTATGCTTAAAAATAATTTTTGAAATTTGCATTTCAAAACAAATGCAAGTGAGTGTTGGTTAATTCTGGAAAGGTTTTTATTTTAATAAAACAAGATCAGATAGTCCTTATGATTTGAATGCAATGTTTTGTCACAGGGCAGTGGTTGTGAACAGCTGTGGTATAAATGGAAATATTTTTACACTATTAGGTTTTCAACTAGTGGGGTAAACTTGTAAGGTCTTTAGTTATGTTTTCTGTTTCGAAGAACCTAGAATGAAGTTTGGTTTAGATTCAGGCGATACCAATGTTGCGTTTAAAAGCTTGTCTTGTTTCTCTCTCTCAGAAGAAGGCTGTGGGACAGTTCTGAGAATAAGTCAAAAGGGTTTATTTTATCAATCTTTCAAACCAGAAGAGCTTGTTTAGAAATCCACAAGTTTATAGAGTCATATAGCACAGAAACAGACCTTTCGGTCCAACCAATCAATGCCAAACATAATCCCAAACTAAACTAGTCCCAGCTGCCTGCTCCTGGCCCATATCCCTCCAAACCTTTCCCATTCACGTGCTTATCCAAACGTCTTTTAAACATTGTAATTATAGCCACATCCACCACTTCCTCAGGAAGTTCATTCTGCAAAAGAACCACGCTCTGTATTAAAAAACTGCCCTTCATTTCATTTTTAAATCCCTCTCCTCTCACGTTAACAATGTGCCCCTTCATCTTGAGAAGGTGATGATGAGCCACGTTCATGCAGTCTGTGTGCTCTCTCAGTGCTTTTTGGGATACCGTCTCACAATTTGACCCAACAATCTGGCCACCACCTCAAACGCTGCTGGTATTTAGGATTGTATCTTTCATTTTCCATTTGTTTTCTGTGAAAGCCTCAAAGCCATGGCCGAGTACATTTCTGTGATTTCATTTTTGCTGCATCCTCATTTTTGAATCCTCTCTTTTTTTTCAGGAGATTTCAGAATTGCAAGTAGAGTTCTCCGTCAGTGACAAGCAAAGTGTAAGTAGCAATTTGGCTCTTTCTAAATGAGAGACTTGAGCAACTTAATTTCCTTCAAGAAAAGGATAATACTATGGATGTGAAACAGTAATACAACAGAAAATGCTGGGAATGCTCAGCAGGTCTGGAAACATTGGTTTAGAGTGAATCAGAGGGAACATTTAAAGTTTGCTTTGACTGTTCCTCAGGTCTCCTTGACATGATGTGAATGTGAACAAAGATGTCCATTTTTATTTTAGATCCAATTTGATGAGTATATTTATGGTGTAGCCTTTCACAAAAGGTTGTGATGAGCTGTGAGGTGGAGAGCTGGAAGGTTGTTACTTTGCCTCCTGGCACAGAAGAGGATTGATATGGTCTTTGGAAACTTGCTTAATTCGGAGGTTGTGGGTTGCGTTTTCTGCTGGTTTCCCCTGAATTGCTTTTTCGACTTTTTTATGGCTTTCCCTAGCTGTTGGTGTTGGGGAGATTGTTGGATAAAGTTCTCCTGAAATCTGGATCAGATGTTTAGATACAGGTCATTCTGCGGGAAAGTGCATTTTGTTAACGTGAATTCACTATAACGCGACTGACGAATTGGGGACATTAAAGCACAAACTTATAAAATGTGTGTTGGCTGTAACGCAATTGCATCGCCAACATTTTAAGAGCTGGTTCTAAAGCATCATTTTTCTAAAATGTGGAGTTACACAAGAACACAACCATCACATTATAAAAGAACTACCTAAACACCCAATTGTCTTGCCTTGTCCTCCTTTTCATCTGTGTTTTCCAACAGTGCATGAGTGCACCAGTATATTAGAGCAGAGTTCTGAAGAAGGGTCCTTGGACTTGAAACATTAACTCTGATTTCTCCCCACAGATGCTGTGGGACCTGCTGAGATTTTCCAGCAATTTCTGTTTTTGTTTCGCATTTCCAGCATCCACAGTTCTTCCAGGTTTTTCTTGTCTAGTATTATGATGGTAGTTTCGTGTTTATGGAAAGTTATTAGAACTCTTAGATTAGAACAGTAATGAAGTGATCCTGTGATGGAGGTTGGGAAGACTGTCGGTCCTGACTTGAAAGCAGCACCAGTCCCTGCATTTTAACTGCACTGTTTGGGTTTCTTACTATCTAACAATCTCCGAAATAAAAATGGACAAAATTGTACAAAGGGACAATCAGAAATTGTGTTTCAGCACCAAGACCAGAATCTGATCCCCTATCGACTCCCCAGAACAGCAGTACATCAGTTCTGCTGCAACAATGCGAATTGGCTAGAACACAATCGAAGGATTTAGACCATTATTTATAGAACATGAGCATTCCTTAGCTGTGTTGGCTATAATGTGATTCCAGTCCCATTTGTTTAAATGGTGCAGCTATTATGCAATTTTCTTATTACACGGGATTGCACAGGAATGGAATCCTGCGTTATATCAGAACAGACTGTAGGTGGGTTCACAGCCATTCACCTTGTTCTGGAAGTACACTGCCTTTCTACAATGGGGTGGGATTTTGACAAGGTGGGGACTCTTCAGCCGAGCTCCAGCTGTGTTTGTAACTTCCATTTTCCGGCTGAAGACATTTCCTGATTTTAAGAAGGAACACCTGCAAGAAATGCGGATTTGCTTATCACTTACTCTGTTGGTGTCCATAATGTTACTCCAAAGGGTCATGTCAAACTTGAAACATTGCCTCTGTTTCTCTCCACAAATGCTGCCAGACCTGCTGAGTTTCTCCAGCACTTTCTATTCTTATTATCTCATTTCTAGCATCTGCAGTACAGCGTGTTTATTTGCTTATTCTGATAAGAGGACAAAGATGTTACAGCTGCCGATATTTCTTTTGAAAGCCAAGGTTTGTTTTATTTTTAGTTCAAAATGTTTTTCTCTTGGAAGGAGAATCATATGATACAAGTGAAAAATGCTGGAAAATGTCAAGCCCCTCACAATCTTATAAGTTTCAATGAAATCACCTCTCATTCTTTCAAATACCAGAGAATATTGATCCAGTTCATTCAGCCACTCATCATAGGACCATGATGTGGCGGTGCCAGTGATGGACTTGGATAGACAAAGTCAAAAATCACATGACACCAGGTTATAGTCCAACAGGTTTATTTGAAATAATAAGCTTTCAGAGCATTGCTCCTTTGTCACCTGATGAACAACCAGCACTCCGAAAGCTTGTGATTTTAAATAAACCTAATGCACTATAACCTAGTGTTGTGTGACTTCTGACTTCATCATTGGACAGCTAAATTACTGCAGGGACTAACTTAATGAACCTTTGCTTACTAACTCCAAAGTATAGGATTCCTTAATATGGAGACTGCTGGTAAAGTGTCACCAAATAACTTACTCTCTTGTGCAAGAATTTGAGTGGCACTCTCTTTGAGAAACCAACTTTTATTTTAAGACAGCCACTTGACCTTCGTAAAGCCTAGCCTCTGTGTGTGCTGTGTACTAGGCTTGGCCTCAAACCCATGACTTGGCACAGACTTCGGAAAGTGTCCAGTTGTCGAGGCATTTCCCTTGTAAACGCCATCCTATTGCGGGACGATCAAAGCAAAATATTGCAGACGCTGGAGACTTCAAATAAGAATGCGAATATTCCACAGACTGAACAATTGAGTTAGAGACAAGCAGGAGGCTGGAAGAACACAGGGAATACCTGAAATATTGACTTCTCCACCTCCTGATGCTGCCTGGCTTGCTGTGTTCTTCCGGCCTCCTGCCTGTCTACTCTGGATTCCAGCGTCTGCAGCTATTTTTTTGTCTCTGAAAAATTTAGTTAGCATTTCGAGTGGAATGTGATGTTGGTATCAACTTCAAACTATAACTGTGTCACACGCCAGGCTGCCAGGTGATTGCAAACATATTATTTTGTGGCATTTTCCACTTTAAGGATCATATGGATTTTACAGCATGCCAGCACATGCTGTCATTTGCTTTGCTTTAAGGCAACTCCACTTTTCCATGGTGCAAGTTCCACATTCTCCAACACTCACTGTGCAAATGTCTTGATTGATTTTTTTTGTTGTCGTGAATATTTCATGCTTATGAGCAATGCTCTCTTTGAGAAACAAACTGAAAGCTCCTCCCCCAGGTCCTCTTCCAATTACCACGCCAAACCTTTTAACGGGACCACGTGGTTGAGCTAATCACCTCCAAACTCCAAAGTGGAACGTGTTTGAGGAAACTTGGACTCCCAAGAGGTCCCCTCATTCTGGATTCCTTCACCAATGGAAGCATGATCTCCATTTCCACCTCATCAAAACCCTGCACAGATTTGAAAACCTCTGTTGGGCTCCTCTTTCTCAGAGTAAAGGATTCCTGTCTGTTCCATCTTCATTCTGCAACTCTCATGCATGGACATAGTTTGAGATATGGATCCTGCCATCAAGAAATTGCTGTAGCTGTTAAGACTCTTTCAAGTAGAGATAATGTCAAAACATTTTGTTTTCAAACTGTCACCTGTTCCTACATTCTCCACATTTTACAGTATGACATAAGTTTTATTGATTAATTCACCATCACGCTTGTTCACAGTGTACATATCACACTGGCAGCTCCCTGATGTAGACAGATATGAATTCCATTAACACTCAGGCCTTTTTAAAACCCCTTTCTGCTTTTAACACTTTTTTTCTTTAGATCTTGTATCTTCTGACCGAATCCAAAAGGTCGTTTAGACAGAGTTCATTTATTGATAGGTTTCCTGTCGTGTGCTTTTTGTTCCTGCAGTACTGTGAAATTAGACCATGTTCCTTTACCATAGAACTCTGTCCAATCCATGAAATTGTGATAAAGCCATTCTTCACTCTCCTTTGTTTAATTTTCGATGCATTCGCGATTTGAACACTTTCATTTATTTCGCACAGTCTGTGCAGTGCCAATACTCATTAAACCAACTGCTTGTCTCTCCCGAGCTCAGTAATCTCCTGCAGCCTTCCGAGATCTCCGCACACCTCCGGTTCTGGCCTTTGTGTGTTGCTGTTGTCCGTGGTCCAATCTTGGTGGCTGTGTCTTCAGGCACACAAGCCCCAAACAGTGGAGTTCCCTCCCTCAACCTTTCTGCATCCAACAACCCAACACTCTCCCACAACAGCTCTCCACCTTTTCCTTCCATTCCAAGTCTCGGAGTCTGCAGCTTTAACCTCGCTGCGATTACCATCACTTACGCCTCTTGTATGGCTTGTAGGCCATCCTAGGTGCCTGTGGTGCTAATAGGGGCTCACACAATGAGCACAGGGCTGTTACCCCAATTTGCCCTATTGTTCTGAATATCCTTTAATGTGCTGCTTAAAACCACTGTCTTTGACCAAGTCAATCCACATATCCCCTTGAGTGGCTCACTATCACATTTGTTTGTGTTCCTTCAACACATCTTGGATCGTTTTGCAACACTAAGGGTGCTTTATAAATGAGCAGAATCCCAACAGTCTGAAAACAGGCCATTTAACCCGACAAGTCTACACCAACTCTCTGAAGATTGTCCCACCCAGGCCCAACCCCCTACCCTATTGCTGTAACCCTGCAGTTCCCATGGCTAACCTACACATTCCTGGACAATTTAGCACAGCCAACCCACCTAATTTGCATTTCTTTGAACTATGGGAGGAAACCAGAGCACCCAGCAGAAACCCACACAGACAGCATGCAAACTCCATACAGCCACCCGAGAGTGGAATTGAACCCAGGGCCCTGGTGCTGTGAAGCAGCAGTGCTAACCACTGAGCCACTGTAAGCTATTGCTGTCTAATCAGCTGTTTTGCTGCTTTTACAGTGAATCGTGCAGTGTGACAATGAATCGAGAGTGCTTATGCCTGAAACATCGATTCTCCTGCTCCTCGAATGCTGCCTGACCTGCTGTGCTTTTCCAGAACCCCCACTCTCGACTCTGATCTCCAGCATCTGCAGTCCTCACTTTCTCTTGGTGTGACAACGAATGCCATGGCTTGTAAAACTAGTGAAGTCCACCGTTCTCGTGATCTTGAATATCAAAACCATCAAAACCTTGAAGTTACAAAAACAGAAGTTGCTGGAAAAGCTAAGCAGGTCTGGCAGCACCTGTGGAGAGAAATCAAAATTCATGTTTCGGGTTGTGTGATCCTTCTTCAGGTTCTGAGGAAGGGTCAATTTACCTGAAATGTTAACTTTGATCTCTCTCCTCGGATGCTGCCAGACCCGCTGAGTTTTTCTGAGGTGGTTTCTGATTTCCAGCATCCACAGTTCTTTGACTTTTTACATTTAGCTTGAAACCATGAGGCCTGGGTTCAAGTCCCAGAGGTGTGTAAGAGCAATTTGTGTTCATGTTTCTGTTTACAACATCCACACTTCTTTCAGTTTTTAAACCTTTTGAAGTTGCTACTTTTCAACCGACCACAGCACCTCGTCACCACATGTCGGTTCATGATGTGTGGAGCCTTTCTTCAAACCTTTCGCTGGGATGTGGGTATCTTGACTGGGGTTAGCATTTATTGCCCATCCCGAAATGCCTTTTGAAAAGAGAGGTAGTGAACTGCCTTCTTGAACCTCTGCACTGTGAGCGAGTCCTGGGACTTTGACCCAGAGACACCGAAGGAGCAATAGCACTTGCCAGTCAGGATAGTGTGAGGTTTGAAAGGGAAGTTGCTGGTGACAGTGTTCACTTGTGTCTGCATCTCTTGTGGTTCCACATGACAGAGGTCGTTCGTTGGGAAGGCGCTGTCAAAGGACCTTTTGTAAGTTGCTGCAGTGCATCTTGTAGATGGTATACACTGCTGCCTCTGTGCATCGGCGGTGGAGGAAGTGAGTGGCACCACAACCACAAGCAATCGTGCAGTCTGCTTTTATCCTGGACATTGTGGAGCTTCTTGAGTGCCCTTGGAGCGGCACTTACCGAATCATAGTATCCCTACAGTGTGGAAACAGGCCATTCGGCCCAACCAGTCCACACCGCGACCCTCTGAAGAGTAACCCACCCAGACCCTATCCAGGTGAATGGGGAGTATTCCATCTCACAATCCTGAGCCGTGTCTTGTAGGTGGTGGGCAAGCTCTAGGAAGTCAAGAGGTGAGTTACCCATCTCAGAATTCTAAGTCTCTGACGTCAATTGTCCTTTGCTTAGGACTTAGAGTTGTTTTGGCTTAATTGTTGCCATTTAAGAGTCCTCCAATTCTAGACAAGTGATATGGAGCTGTAGAGCATGGAAACAGTTCCTACAGTCCAACTCGTCCATGTCAACCAGATATCCTAAATTAATCTCGTCCCATTTGTCAGCATTTGGCCCATATCCCTCTAAACCCTTCCTAATCATATACCCATCCAGATGCCTTTTAAATGATGTAACGGTACCAGCCTCCACCACTTCCTCTGGCAGCTCATTCCATACATGCACCACTCTCGGCATGAAAAAGTTGCCCCTACGGTCCCTTTTAAATCTTTCCCCTCTCACTTTAAACTATGCCCTCTAGTTTTAGACTCTCCCCATCCTCGGGAAAATACCTTGTCTATTTACCCTTTCCATGGCCCTCATGATTTTATAAGCCTCTATAAGGTCACCCCTCAGCCTCCAATGCTCCAGGGATAACAGCCCCAGCCTATTCAGCCTCTCCTTACAGCTCAAACCCTCCAACCCTGGCAATATTTTTGCAAGTATAGGCCAGCGACATGAGATGGGAGTGAGATTCATGGAGCTGCTTCTCTCAATTGAATTTTCATCTGGTCTTGATATCATTATGTAAACTTATCCCAGAGAATTTCCCTTCACTTCTGTTGCTTCTCCTGGTTGTCACTATGAATTATACGATGAGACAACACAGGAGGAGACAATTAATGTCAGTGCCGCTAATGTGCAATTGATGTAAGATTTGGAGGATAGACTTCTTATAAGCTTAAACATAATCCTCCTAACTGAACGTTCAAACAGGACTGCTTCCAGAAAAGATGTGCTTGCTTTCGCAAACATGATAGCAATTTTTGTGCCAAATAACAGCCAATCAATATGCTCACACGTTTTTTTTTTGTTTCTTTTAACTTGGTAACAGTGTATGGAATCTTGGCTTTAAAACAACAAACCCGCTTTTATAATGAGTACAGGTGATATGGGGCTGTTTAAACATTAATGGGGTTTAAATATTGCAGGGGATTGTATTGCTGTGCTGGAATATTTTGAATAAAAACCAGCTGAAGCCAGGTTCTGCTCAGTGCAGGTTTAAATATTATAATGAAATAATGAAATGAAGTTGTATTCATCAGTGTTCCCGAAATATGATGTCGCTGATTGTGGTTCCTTGTACTGATTAGGTATACAAGATCATAACTGGCTTCACAGTGAGTGATCTGCATGAATTAATCAAGCTGTTTCACACTTAGCATAATGCATATTGATAAGTTCATTGCACAATGCTTTTCTATTTTTGGTGGAAATGGGATAGAGTATGAGTCTCAAATGACAACTTAATGGATGCAAAAGCTATTAGGTGTGTGCCAAAAAGTGATGCTACGTTTTTGTCAGGTGGAGGAATCCATCAATGTCCAATGTTCATTTGATTCATTTATAATTAAGTGAAATGTCGTCCAATATCTCAACATTGTTTTGACTCATCGTTTACAGGTGATTAAAGGCATTGTCAATATTCAGGTTGGTGATGTGAATGACAACCCACCCGTCTTCCACAATCAACCGTACAGTGTCCGTATCCCAGAGGTAGGTGATAAACCCCGAGGAGGAGCTTTGCATTAAAGCCAATCAGAGCTCCGTCCTTTGTATTTTGCTAAGCGTCTTTGCGATTGGTGAATTTCTGTAGGTCATAGACTGTGCTGCCTTGATTCATTTGAATTCTGCCTTAACCCAACAACTGGTCACTTGACACAAATTTACTCGCTAGTTAGGGGGTATTAGTCTGATTTAAGCCTCCCCTTGGCCCAGTCAAACCTGCTCAGAAGTTAGACAATGCTAGGTTACAGTCCAACAGGTTTATTTGAAATCACAAGCTTTCAGTGCACTGCCCCTTCAGCACTTCACCTGTCAAAGGAGCAGCGCTCTGAAAGCTTGTGATTTCAAATAAACCTGTTGGACTATAAGCTGGCATTGTATGACTTCTGACCTTGTCTACCCCAGTCCAACACCAGCACCTCCACATCAGTCAAACATGAACACGTATCAAGTTCGGCTCTGTGAGGGAGTGTTACACTGCTGGATATGCTGTCCATTGGATCAAACGTTCCACTGGGCCAAATGGAAATTAATGATTGTGTGAAGTTATTTGCGGAAGACTGTTTCTTCGGCGAACATCAGTGAAAATGGATCAGATGGTTTTATGCCTCTGCTGTCCCTGGAGCTTGCAGTGGAAGAAATGGGAGTGATGTTTACCCGAATAGCATCTGTAATTAGATAAATTCTGTGACTACTCATTGGAGACATTTGAGGGATGTGAATAATATATACTTTCTTACAAGGTAGTTGTTATTGCTATGTGCATTGTCCGTTGGAGGTTACTGCAATGTTGGTGGGCACTGGACAGCATCCTGAGTGAGGATCCCTCCACAGTGAGACACCTTTTGGTTAATTTTACAGATGCAAGTTTGCCCCTATTTGTCCTGGACCCTTTGATTCTAAAATATTGATCTTTTGTGTTCAAATCTTTCCCTGGCTTTGCACCTCCCAGTCCTACAACCACCTCCAACCTTTCAATCCTCCAAAAACAATCTCTGCATTTTGTAGCTTTGGCCTCATGCATATCCTAATTTTAATCACTTCACTCTTTGTGCCTTCAGCTTCCTAGACTGTAAACTCCGGAATTCACCCTCCGTCTCCCCTCCCATTGGAACCGCCGTCTCTCTCCTGCCTGCCTTTCACCGATCTCTTTATGAAACTCCTTTTTAAAAAAAAAAGCTCTGTTTTGTTTTCACCAAGCCTTTTGGCCTTTCCTCTGGCCCATTTATTCTGGGAACTCTGCTGTAAGTGGTTTCTTTTATTCAAAGTGTGGCCACACCTTGAGTACCACGTACAGTTTTGGTCTCCTAGCCTGAGGAAGGACATTCTCACTGTTGAGGGGAGCCCAGCAAAGGTTTGCCAGCCTGATTCCCGGGATGGCAGGGCCGACACATGAGGAAAGACTGGATCGAGTGGACTTGTTCTCACTGGAATTTAAAAGAAAAAAGGGGAGATCTCATAGAAATGTAAAATCCTGGTGGGGCTGGATGGGAGAAGAATGTTCTTTATGTTGTGGAAGTCCAGAACTAGGGGTCAAAGTCTAAGAATAAGGGGTAAGCCATTCGGGACTGAGATGAGGAAGAATTTCTTCCCCTCAGAGCGTTGTGAGCCTGTGGAATTCTCTCCCACAGGAATCTGTTGGAGCCAGTTCATTCGATATATTCAAGAGGAATCTGGAAATTGCCCTTGTGGATAAAGGGATTGAGGGGCGCGGGGAGAGGGTGGGAATGGGATCCTGAGATTGTATGGTCAGCCATGATCATACTGAATGGTGGTGCAGGCTCGAAGGGCTGAATGGCCTACTCCTGCATTGATTTTCTATGTTTCTGTGTTAATGATTGTTGTAAGTGAACACTCAGATTGTGTCAGAAATCAAAATGGTATTAATGTTTACTTCAGAATTTAAGATGTTGAAGCACGAACAGTTTATTGTTTAAAGTTTTCAAAATATTGATGCACTTTATGGACATTGCTACATTTGGTAATGAGCAGACAGAACTGTCTCTCTTGCATGTTCCTCTGCCCACACGATGTTCCACTTCCAAATAATGAATAAAAATCTCTCCAATGGAGGCAATTTCTAACATCCATTTACATACGAAAAGAAAAAATTCTTTGCTGTTGCCAAGATGAGGAACATTGTAAGGTTTTCTTTTGAATCTGCAATTATTTACTGTTCGATCCTTGCAAAACATGTGCTCACTGGTTGGGCAAATTGCCCAACTTTAATGGACCTCAAAATTGATTGTGAGTCCCCGTCTTGAACCCCTGCAATCCATCTGGTGTAGGGTGACTCACAAGGCCATTAGGGCAGGACTTGCAGGACTTTGACCCAGTGGCACTGCAAGAACTTTGGATATATTTCCAAGTCAAGACAGTGATTGACTTGGAGGGGAACTTGCAAGTGGTGATCTTCCCCTGTATCTGGCCACCAATATCCTTCCATGTCGTTTAGGTCAGGGGTTTCTGCTGAGGGAGCCTTGGCATGTTGGAGCTGTGTACGTGAGGGATGGTATAAGCACAGCTACCACTGGTGAAGGGGGTGAAGGTTTAAGGTGGTGAATGGTGAATTTTCCAGGGTGGTGAATAGCAAAGTGGGCTACTTTACGCTGGAAGGCGTGAAGATCCTTGACAGTTGTGGGAGCTGCACTCATTCAGGCGACTGGGGATGAGTGTTTATCGAGCGATTTGTTGTTGACTGCTCTTATTAAGTGTTCTGAAATCAATTTCCTGGATTGTGTCCAGAGGCACACATTTTCAACAAGGTTGTATGGATGATGTTAGATTTCAGTTCAGAAATGAAGGTAGCAATGTTTGTAAAATCCCATGGGATTGTAAATTATTCAGGAGCAAAGTAACAAATCGCTAAAAGCAAACACTGCAACAATAAAATCGTTCACTGAAAGTCTGCTCAAATTTAGCAGGTGTACAAAATGTTAATTTGTAGTAATAGTTGACCATTGATTCAGTAAGAATGTGTCTCATGAATAAAAAATTGAGTGTGAGCCAAAGAGGCTCCTCCTGTAAACTGACAAAGAATGACAGATGCCCTAAAAGTGGAAATCTAATTGGTGATATGGAATGATATCCTAAATGATGCAAACAAAAACTCAAGGAGTTTAATTGACACGTGAACCTTGTGAGCAGATAAGTGGGTGTGAGTACCCAGTGTCTTGGAGAATGTTCTCTCTTGCTCGCTCGCTCTCTCTCTCTCTCTCTCTCTCTCTCTCGCTCTCTCTCTCTCTCTTGCTCGCTCTCGCGCTTGCTCTCAGGAGTTGGTTAAAGCAGTCTCTGGTCACCATGCTCTTGGGTACAAACACCTGGCTACAATTCTGGTCAGTACACACTGATCACTGTTAATGTGACAGCAGCTTCTGATTCTAGGGATCCACAAGATGTCCTTATGCATGAAGTGAAAACAGCAATTTCTGGAAGAATGCTCCCACACTTTCTTAATTTATTTCAGATCATCTTCTGGAGTCCTGTGCTTCCTGACACACCCCGTCAAAGATTTATGGTAATATCTTTCGTGTTTGGAATTGATCCATTTTCAGTCGGTGACTTTACATATGTTACCAAAATGGCTCAGGATCAATGCGGGGAAAAAAAAATCCCATTACATGTCTATGTTTTCCTTCCTGGGGAGACTGCTGCAATAGATTTTCCAATCCATTAGAATTTCATCAAAATCATTACCAGAAGCTGAGGTTTACAGAACAAAATGAAGCAATTTGTAATAAATTTAATCTGGAGAATAGTTTCAATTCTTAACATTTTAAACACTTCATTCATAATAAAATCCAAGATACCTATATTTTGCAGTGTGATTAATTGATACAGCTGTTACTTTGGGATTTGAAACAATGTGGAATCAAGCCTTTCTTGAATTTATGAACAGGTTTGACCAGCAGTGTCATTCGGATGGAGTCCTGCATTGTTGGGGAAGTGTTGGTGGTTCACATGGGTTTTAACAACCCTGACAAGCCGTGTTCAAATATTCAAGGAGTTCTGCTAGTGTCCTGACTCCGCATTCTTCCATCAGTCAAGAGTGTATGAACTAAAAAAAGAATCTGTCCACCTTTTGTCGTAACTTACTGTGCTCCAAATGGTGGCTGTGATTATCATTGAATCTCTACAGTGTGGAAGCAGATCATTCGACCCATCAAGTCCACACAGACCTTCCAAAGAGCATCTCATCAAACCTCTGCCCCCTTAACCTTATTCCCTATAATCCTGCATTTCCCATGACAATTTCATCTAATCCTGAGACTGGAATCGAACCCAGGTCCTAGCGCTATTCGTTTCCAAGAAGGTGAACGTGTGAGAAGCACTCGAATTGGTCTCTGATTTATTTCCTTTACAATGGTTGTTACATTCTCCAGTTGGAAATGTTCAGAGTGCAGCAACACTAACTTTTCATCGACACATCTTGCAAGTTTTTCACAGCCTTTATTTTTCAAAGGGCATATGAAGCAAATGTTGGGATCATGGTTGTAAACTGTTGTCCTGCATGATCCCTATCTGCCATGTCTTCATGCCCCACAACCCTCTGAGATCTCTGCACTCGGACACTCCTGAATCCTGATTTTGTTCCTGTCTCCATTAGCACTTGCTGAGCCCTAGTTTCTGGATTTCTGCCTCGACATTTCTCCATCTCTGACGTGGAACAATAATAAAAAAAATCAGAGTGTCACAGAAATGGAGAATGACTGTGGGATTCTGAGGTGCAGAGGGACATGAGTCACATAGAGGTTGATATTTAGATGCAACACTTGGTCAAGAAGGTGAATGGGATTATTGCAAGAGGAATGTAAAAATAATGAATGTTATGCTTCAATTATAGAGGGCATTGTAAAACCACCTCTTGAATGCTGTGTGCAGTTCTCCCATTTAATGAAGGATGTTAAAGCACTGGAGGTGGATCATGAGGAAGTGTACTAGATCGACACCTGGAATGAGGGGTTTGTCTTCTGAGGAAAGGTTGGATAGTCTGGGTTTTATTATACTGGAGCTTAGAAGCGTTGAGGAGTGATCTGATTGAAGTTTGTGAGACCCTGAAAGGTTTTGACAAGGTGGATGTGGAAAGGATCATGGGGGGTCAGTCCAGAACAGAGCTTCCAGTAAGATGGCAGTGTAGTAGGGCTTCAGAGCTCTGGGGCTAATCCACTTCTCTTTTCGTTTCCTTTTCTGTCTTTCCCCCATTCCTTGTTAATTCTTTCTTCTCTTTTATTTTACTTACCTCTTGGTGAAGAGCTCTGTTGTGAAGATGGTACCGGAGACAGTGAAGCGAGCCTGTTGTGGACTCGAGTGAGTCCAGCCCAGCACAGCCCTGGTGACGGCTGTGCCGGAGATGGAGGTCGATTTCCTGGCAGCGTCTCTGTCCAGCTCAGGTGCATGGCGGCTTTGGTAAGTTTGGGCGCAGCAGGAGAGCTGGTGGCATTGGCAGCAGCTGCACTGGCAAAGTGGGCCCAAAGAGGACTCATGGCGGTGTAGAGTTTGGGCCTATGTGGTAGCTGGCAGCATTGATGGCATCCAAATTGGTGAGGTCCAGTGAGGACTCCGAGTGGTGAGAATATCTATGGAGACAAGTTGCGCTGAAGAGTGAGCAACTATTGTTCCAGTGGTTGTGACTGAGCACTTAACACGAAGGACTGTCAAGTTGGACACTAGGTCTTTACTTCTTTATTATTCTGCCTTTATATTTCATGTTTTGGTTTACTTTTCTGTGGTTTAAGATGGCGCCGGGGGACAGCAGCACAATTCACTGGATCTTGTTGCAACATACACATGACCACAAATAAATTATATCAGATCAAACTAGGTGCTCTCTGTTCACAATTGGACCTCTCTCTTTTCGGACAGGGATTAGTGAATTTTGTTTTTTTTTGCTGAGGGTTGTAAGACTTTGGAACCTCTGCCTCAGAAGGCAGCAGCAGTGGGGGTCGTTGACTGTTTTGAAGGCAGAGATGGTTAGGCAGGAGGATGCAAGGCTATCAGCAGGAGGAGGGAGTGGAGAATCTGAAACACAAAACAGATCAACCATGATCTTATTGAATGGCGGAACTGGCTTAAGGAACCAAATAGGCTACTTTTGCTCAACGGATTATTTTTGGTTCAATAAAGGATACGATTTCTTACTCCCACACACTATATTAAACTGGCTTTGAATAATGATTTAGTTCTCTGTGCAACTCATCAATCACCAACGACCAAGATCCACATTTCAGGAGAAGGCTCTTCACTCATTAGAGTTTGTCAGATCAGGGAAGATAACCAGGTGTCATCTAACTCGATCGGGGTATTAATGTTAGGTGTGTACTAGTTCTTATGTTTGGACTTTTGGATTGAGTGTGGACAAGGATGTGGTGTCACTGACTGGGTTAGCATTTATTGCCCAGAGGGCAATGCAGTGATTGCAATGAGGTCAGCCAGGTGGACCTCATAGAATAGGAGTTCCCTGACTGGGGCAGTTAACCTGGTCCAATCAGGGAGCTCTGGCTGACGGATAAGAACAGGAGTGTCAGGCACGAGGCACTCTGGGAGTTAACTCTGATGAGGCTTGACCAGATTAAGGGGACACTTCATAAAGGGTGACTTGGTGGCCGGATGCCAGCAGCTGTGGAGTTATTTCAGGGAGTTGAGTCAATCACATTGCTGTGGATCTGGAGTCACATATACACTAGACTGGGTAAGGCAGACATTTTCCTTCCCTGAAGGACATGAGCAAACCAGATTATTTCACCGATAGCAGACAGTGGTTTCATGTCATGGTCATTGCTAGACTGGACTCATGTCAACAGAACATTACTTGGTCTTTGGATTGCCAGTCTTGTAATAAGACCACTAGGCCTTTGCTTCCCTGTTGGGATTTAGGATTGGCTGTGTATATACATGCAGGAGTGTTTTCTATTAAAGCTGTTCAGAGATGTCATTCACATCTCTGGAACAGGTGGGACATGAACACAGACCTCCTGGCTCAGAGTTAGTGGCATTGTCATTTGCCTCAAGAATCTGTGTGTGCCTGTATGTGTTGTGCATTGGAGTTGAATGTGCACACGTGTGTGTGTGTGTTGGGGCAGTGGGGTTGAGTGTGTACACGTGTGTGTGTGGGGCAGTGGGGTTGAGTATGTACACGTGTGTGTGTGTGTAGGGCAGTGGGGTTAAGTATGTACACGTGTGTGCGCGCGGCAGTGGGGTTGAATGTGTACACGTGTGGGGCAGTGGAGTTGATGCGTACACGTGTGTGTGTGGGGCAGTGGGGTTGAGTGCGTACACGTGTGTGTGTGTATAGGACAGTGGGGTTGAGTGTGTACACGTGTGTGTGCGCAGCAGTGGGGTTGAGTATGTACGCGTGTGTGTGTGTGGGGCTGTGGAGATGAGTGTGTACACGTGTGTGTGTGGCAGTGGGGCTGAGTGTATACATGTGTGTTGGGGCAATGGGGTTGAGTGTGTACACGTGTGTGTGTGCGAGGCAGTGGGGTTGAGTGCGTACACGTGTGTGTGTAGGACAGTGGGGTTGAGTGTGTACACGTGTGTGTGTGCGCAGCAGTGGGGTTGAGTGCGTACACGTGTGTGTGCGCAGCAGTGGGGTTGAGTGCGTACACGTGTGTGTGTGGGGCTGTGGAGATGAGTGTGTACACGTGAGTGTGGGGCAGTGGGGCTGAGTGTGTACACGTGTGTGTTGGGGCAATGGGGTTGAGTGTGTACACGTGTGTGTGTGCGAGGCATGGGGTTGAGTGCGTACACATGTGTGTGTGTAGGACAGTGGGGTTGAGTGTGTACACGTGTGTGTGCGCAGCAGTGGGGTTGAGTGTGTACACGTGTGTGTGTGAGGCAGTGGGGTTGAGTGTGTACACGTGTGTGTATGTGCGCGGCAGTGGGGCTGAGTGCGTACATGTGTGTGTGGGGAGCAGTGGGGTTGAGTGTGTACACGTGTGTTTTGGTGCAGTGGGTTGAGTGTGTACTCGTGTGTGTTGGGGCAGTGGGGCTGAGTGTGTACACGTATGTGTTGGGGCAGTGGGTTGAGTGTACCCATGTGTGGGGCAGTGGTGTTGAGTGTGTACACGTGTGTGCTGGGGCAATGGGTTGAGTGTACTCGTGTGTGTTGGGGCAGTGGGGTTGAGTGTGTACTCGTGTGTGTGTTGAGGCAGTGGGGATGAGTGTGTACACGTGTGTGTGAGGCTGTGGGGTTGAGTGTGTACACGTGTGTGTTGGGGCA
>NC_057747.1:24626225-24629687 GCF_004010195.1 Chiloscyllium plagiosum | reverse complement strand
ACGTGTGTGGGGGGGGCAGTGGGGTTGAGTGTGTACACGTGTGTGGGGGGGGCAGTGGGGTTGAGTGTGTACACGTGTGTGTGGGTGGTGCAGTGGGGTTGAGTGTGGACATGTACGTGTGTGTGTGTGTGTGGAGCAGTGGGGTTGAGTGTGTACACATGTGTATTAGGGCAGTTATTGCTCTCTTGTGAGTGTGTACACGTGTGTGTGGGTGGTGCAGTGGGGTTGAGTGTGGACATGTACGTGTGTGTGTGTGTGTGGAGCAGTGGGGTTGAGTGTGTACACATGTGTATTAGGGCAGTTATTGCTCTCTTGTATTGGTAGTGTCTGTGCTAACAGCCTTGGCACTGGCAAAGGAAGATGATCTGTTTCCCAACACTGGATGAAAGATGAAGCTGAGACTGGGAGAAGAGGGAGTGTAGGAGGTCTAAATGGCTAGAGCATTGCTTTCATAGCAGCTGGAAATGACAAGGAAACATGCCAGACTGAAATCTGGCATTTTATGGTGAGCTGCTGTTAAATATAATCCACACAAATGTCTATTTATTGCAGATTAATTTTGGAAAATCTGTTTCTCTTGCATGGATTTCAGATTAAAACCCATGATTTGTAAAATCATTCACTGTGACCAATCCCTCTTCCTAACGTCATGCTCCACACTTTTCCAATCTCAATGCTTTATTATCGCAGTTTTGCCAACCTGATGGGAAAGTTAGTTTCAGCCTCTGAACGCACAAGCAAACATTGTGTAACAGACAGCATCCCTGCTCATCCAGCCTCTCTCCACATTGATCAGCAGGTTATCAGTGCCATATCTGGTTGGGAATCTTCCTGCTTGCAAAGTGTTTGCTATGCAACAGTATCTTCACCTCAAACTCATTCCACGGCTGCTGGACACTTGAAACTATGTAAGAGGTGACGTGAAGGCACAGGAAACTGCAGAAAGAGCCTCTGTTTTTCCTAGTGTGACAAACTGGCAGTTATAAATTGGGGATCAAAGCAATTAAGTCCAAATACTTAGATCATCAGCTCGGATGGTATGTATGAATGTAAATTATTTATGATCCCCAAATTATTTTATAGCTTGGTTTGTCAAATGAAATAAAGGCACATGTTCATAAATTTATCATGAAAATGACTTTACCAATTCCGTAAAATTTTCCTGAGAAAACATAATGATTCTTTTGTCGTTTTAAAGGACCATTGAGTATTGACACAGCTGAAGCTAATTCATGAAGTTAGATGTGACAAACCTCATTAAATTTGCATGTATTCATTTTATGCTAATCACTGTCCTCTGACTGATATTTGAGTCTGGTAATAGAGTTTTATGACTTTCCAATTTTCAGAATGTATTCTGTCTGTCAGGGTGCCCTGCAGTCTGTGTCGCACATTAGTTAAGGACTGATATAGAGGTATAAATATATATTCAGCTGACCTTCAGTTTCCACTCTGTGCAATAAAGCAGCAATGTCATCAAATGAGAAGATTTTGACAGAGAAGGAATAGAAAGTGTCGAATTCCCACACCCGGTGGGTTTATACGATGAAGCTCGACTTGATGACTAAAGTGAGCTGAATGCATTGGGAAAGATGAAGAAGCTTTCTATAAACCTTTGTCACTGGGTCAGAAACTCAAGGATGCTCTCCTTAAAAGCCTTAGTTATAGAGAAAAAAACCTGCAGAATGCTGGAGTCCAAGGTAGACAAGCAGGAGGCTGGAAGAACACAGCAAGCCAGGCAGCATCAGGAGGTGGAGAAGTCAACGTTTCAGGTGTAACCCTTCTCCAGGTATCCACATCCTGATACGGCCTGGCTTGCTGTATTCTACCAGCTTCCTGCTTGTCTCCCTAACAGCCTTGACAAAGATTATTTTTGTCCTACAAGCCACAATATTTCAAGGGAATAATCTACCTCCACAACCTGGAAGAGCAGCTGGAGATGGGCTAGTGACCTCCACAATCCTGCAAGATAACTTTTCAAGTCGAGGAAAAGGCTTTGATCACTGCAGTGTTTGCTAGGCTGGGTCTGTTGGAATCTTGTCAAATGTTTGGAATGTGTGTATCAGTGAATTTTGATGTGAAGAGTCTAATGGATACCTCAAATGGTAAAGCCATGAAGTTTCTAGCAGCCCCTATTTTCAATAGGAGTTCAACTTGTCTGTGTGTCACATGTTGCACACAGTGGTGATCACAATGGTCTTACCATTTGCAACATACATTCCAGGTTGGATATACAGCCCAAGGACAGAACATCTCTAATTGGAGGTGACTGAACGTGCAAGATAAATGTTTCTCTGTATCCCATCTTTCCCTCTGCGGTGCGCAGTGTAATTTCAATACTCTTGTTCCTCTTTATTGTCCATGCTTCAGAAGGGATGCAGCTCGAGGAGATTCTATAGTTTGCAACCCCTCAGTGTGTGTTGGCTGAAAGGTCTTAGACTGTGACCCTTCTCCATAGTGTCTCTGGTGGCTGCCTCTGCCTTTCCTAAATCCCTTGGGATGTAGTCCTGCATCTCAGAATGTCACTGACAGTCATGTTGAGAATGTGACAGTTCTGCTGGCCACAACCTGCGGCAACGTGCCCTGAGGCCACATGAGAGAATTCCAGATCAAACACTCCAATGTGGCTCAGATTGGGAATGTGGAGAGTTCCCCAGATTTACAAGTTGTTTTTTGTCTCACCATTGATGGTGTGCAACATTATATCTAATTTTGCTGCTGCTTCTGCAATTAGCAGTCAACACTGGGACTGACATTGATGCACCTTGCCAAGTGTTAACCCTCAAAGTGACTGTGCACAGCATAGAGGGAACATCAATGTTCTCTCAGCTGCATGGGCTATAAACTCTAGAATTCCCTCTGTAAACCTCACTGACTCCCACCTCCCCTTTTCCCTTTATCTTGGATATTCCTCTCTCTCCAAGCTGTTGGTTGTATGCTGTGGTTCTGTTCGGCGAGCTGGAAGTTTTTGTTGCAAACGTTTCGTCCCCTGTCTAGGTGACATCCTCAGTGCTTGGGAGCCTCCTGTAAAGCGCTTCTGTGGTGTTTCCTCCGGCATTTATAGTGGCCTGTCCCTGCCAACCACACAAACCAACAGCCACACTCAGACAACAACTCACCAGAACGAAGGACCCGATACCCAGCATGAGCAAAACTAATGTAGTGTACAAAATCCCATGCAAGGACTGCACAAAACACTATATACGACAAACAAAGAACAGCCAGGGAATTCCTAGAAGCATGGCACATCCACAAACTCCATCAACAAACACATAGACCTGGACCCAATATACCGGCCACTACAGCGGACAGCTGAAACTGACAACCAGAAGCAGCAGGGACAGGCCACTATAAATGCCCGAGGAAACACCACAGAAGCACTTCACAGGAGGCTCCCAAGCACTGAGGATGCCACCTAGACAGGGGACGAAACGTCTGCAACAAAAACTTCCAGCTCGGCGA
>NC_057747.1:24621189-24625424 GCF_004010195.1 Chiloscyllium plagiosum | reverse complement strand
TGGCTTGCCTTATAATGGTAGTGTTGTCCCAGTCGAATTCATGTTGCTTGTCGTCTGTGTGTGTGGCTACTAGGGATAGCTGGGACAACACTACCATTATAGGGCAAGTGAAACAAAGAACAGCCAGGGAATTCCTAGAAGCATGGCACTCATCTACAAACTCCATCAACAAACACATAGACTTGGACCCAATATACCGGCCACTACAGTGGACAGCTGAAACTGACAACCGGAAGCGGCAGGGACAGGCCACTATAAATGCCGGAGGAAACACCACAGAAGCGCTTCACAGGAGGCTCCCAAGCACTGAGGATGTCACCTAGACTGTGGACGAAACGTTTGCAACAAAAACTTCCAGCTCGGTGAACAGAACCACAGCAACGAGCACCCGAGCTACAAATCTTCTCACAAACTTTGTTGGTTGTATTCCAGAACATCTCCATAAGAAATGGGAACAAGAATAGGCCATTTGGCCCCTCAAGTCTGCCCTACTATTCAGTGGGATTAGAGCTGACCTGACATCCCTCCTGTCCACCGTCCTGCCCTTCCTCCGTAAACCTTGATTCTCTGACTACTCAAATAGACACAAGAACTCTTCCCCCACCATTCTCTGTGGCAAGGAGTTCCAAAAACACTCTACCCTCTGAGAGAAGAAATTCCTCCTCACCTCAATCTGAAATTGGTGTCCCTTTAATTCTGAGACTGTGCCCTCTGGCCCTAGCCTTTCCCATGAGGGGCAGCGTCTTCTCAGCATTGACCCTGTCAATCCCCTGATGGATCCTATATGTTTCAAACAATGCTTGGACTGTGTAAAGTTGTGTTCAGTAATGCTCTTGTTAAGTTACTGCAAAGGTTTACTTCATTAATGGAACTGGATGATTGCACGTGTTTGCTGTTGCTTGCATTTAATACTGTGAAGAGTATTTTATGGATTTAACTGTTATGCTAATTCAAATAAAATAGTAACAGAGTCTCAAAACTGGCAACTCTGAGATGAAGACTTTGCTGGTTTTCAGATCAGGTGTGATGTGCTGGTACCTTTGATTTTAGATCAGTAACATTGCCTGAGTTTACAGTGAGGGTCTTGTTGCTAATTTTATTCAAACATTATGTTGGTAGAACGGCAGTGATTTCTCCCTGTGCAATTTCAGTAAAAGCAGCTCAGCACCTTTTCCCTTAAGCTGTAGCAGTGCAAAATTTATTATTAACAATTTGTTTGTAATACAAGGTATTTATTTTAATTGGGACTGGCTTTACAAAGGGCCATTGGTTTCAGGCCCAGTTTGGCACAAATTAAAAGATCATAATCCTAGAAGTTGTCTCAGTATCCCAGTACCTCTGAGACAGTCTTAAATTGGGGTGGTGGAACATGTTGAGGTTTCAGGAAAAGGATTAATCTCACCGAGGAGTTTAAGGTATTGGTCAGTTTGAGATTGGAATTTTTGTTTTTCTGGCAAGTCCAAGCAGTCTGAGATACAATAGTGGACTGCACCCAATGGTATCTTAGTTTTCTGGATGGCCAGCTGGAAGCTGGTGAGGCATTTTGTTGCTTTTAATAAGAATTTGGAACTCGGTCCAATTGGGATGCCTGGTCAGCACAGACAAGTTGGACTGAAAGGTCTGGTTCTGCGCTAGAACTAAAATTTGTGTGTGGTCCTCGTAAAAATGTCTGGTTTTTGGCTGTCTGGGTTTGAAATTTTATATCTATTCTGCTCATTTGTGAGCAGAAGTGTTGTGGCTAATTTGTAACAAATCCATCACTGAAACATCAAAGTTTTCTTTGTATTATATGAAGGAGCAGAGGTTAGGTTTACTGATGAAGCTAATTCATTACCACATGTCAGTTAATGCATGCAGCGAAAGTGTTTTAATTAAACTCACACTTGCTGAGCAAATTTGAATTTGGAACAGCCAATTTTACTTGTCTGTATTTTAATAACTTAACATGGAGCATGTTTAACTGTCTTTATTTCAACTTCAGTTTTGAAGAGTGTGTCTTAACATTAGTATTCACTCAGGATCAGTAACACAATTCCACACTGGAGGCTCAATTGCTTTTTGCTCCCATAATTCCACAGAAATGGTTTTCCAAAGGGCAACAGCTGAGGTATTTTGACTGCCGTTCAAAGGAAGCTTTTTCACTCACGGACACCTTCTGTGTTTGAATCCCTTGCATATAATCTCTGAAAGTTAGCAATGACCTCCTGCAAGGAGCTATTGAAGAGGGATTGTCCATTAAACTGACTAAGCTGACCACACCATTTTGTTTGCTTCAGGACTTTTTGCAGATCAATCTCTTCATAACTTTGTGTCCCCACACCCTGCCACCATTGACTGTCCGTTTTTTCCCTAGACTCTGGGATTTATACTTTAGGCTTTTACCAATCTCAACAAATCTATAAGTAAGACTCGAGATAAGATGAGGTTAATAATTTTGACGTTATTTAAGTGAACACTGTACCGGAAGAGAATTAGTTGGATCCCAATATCTAAAAACATTGGAGAAAGTGCCCAGACAGAAAATTAGGGATCAGCACCATACATGGGAGAGTGCTGGAGAATTTCCTGAATATTTATCTGAAGGCATGACATCTGGTAGAAGTAACTAGATAGGGTTGTAGAAAGAGTTGGCCAAAACTAAAGGCAATAAGCTCCTTGTGTTAAGTGGAGTTGGTTTGGAAGTGGCTGCCAGTGAAGATGAAGCAGAGTTTTGGGTCGACTGGGAAGAATGTGATGGTTATACAGAGCTTGTAACAAATGATGGGCAAGATGGAGAAGTTGATGTTGTGATATGCCATTCTTTCTCAGCTCAACTATTGTTTTGTTGTCACTCGGTTTCCCATTGTGTGAAGACTTCGGGTGATGTAAAGTCAGAGACTAAGAAATAATTGGAGCAGGATATAAAGATGTAATGGATGTGTCCTTAGATTTCTCATTTATAACTATGCCTCACATTTACCACAGTAAGGTCATATGTAAACCTGTCACAGTGTTGATGCATTATTCTTCCAGTGCTGGGGCTGTAGTGCTCCCAGTATGGGGGAGAGAAAGATCAGCAGGACAGGTTTATACTGCCAGTCCCAACTGTTACATGTGGATAGAGAATTTATCACTGAGAAAGTTGGCAAAAGTTAGTCGTACCTTGAGATTTTAAAAATCATTAGGAAGTGGGTGAAATGCCGAACTTGAGTATTTTGGAAACACCCCATTATTGAATTTAAGAACAGCAACGCTGTTGATTTTCATGAGAAAAATGATTCCACTCTTAAGTTACAAAACTCAGCATTTTGAAGGTTAACTAACATAAACATTGCTGGAATGGGACTTTCCTCGACCTGTCTTTCTCAACTTATAATCAAGAACGACCTTTGACGAGAACCTGCGATCACTGGGGTTCAGTAATGGTTGGTTAACTTCTGAAGTGAACATTGTCGCAGCTTGAAATATTTGCATCACAATAACATACATCTTCATGTATCTTCTAATTCGGTTTCGCTGTCTTTGATAAATGTTTCATACTACATGTTGATCTCCACAGAAGATCAGTCCTGCTGAGCACAGGTCCCACGTGACACCGAGTTATCTCTGAGTGCAGGTTTAACTCTCCTTCATATCCCTATTTATGTAGATGGTTCTAAATTCTTGATAAGGCCTGGTGTTTGAAGCTTTACTTCAGAAATCTCATTACTGGGTGCAGACCATCTTGATAATTTGATTCCATTCCATTTGTAGCAAAAAGAATTTTCATAGCCAAGATCTACTATATCGAATGTGCAGGTTTAACTCTCCTTCATATCCCTATTTATGTAGATGGTTCTAAATTCTTGATGAGGCCTGGTGTTTGAAGCTTTACTTCAGAAATCTCATTACTGGGTGCAGACCATCTTGATAATTTGATTCCATTCCATTTGTAGCAAAAAGAATTTTCATAGCCAAGATCTACTATATCGAATGTGACCATTCTCTTTCCCTCGGCTCTCATTTTGCCTTTGTGTTTGCGTTACCATTAACCTGATTATTCAGCACTCTTTTGTTGCTAATCAAATTCCATCATTAAGAATCTCACAGCACAGTGGCTTAGTGGTTAGCACTGTTGCCTCTCAGCACCAGGAACCCAGGTTTGATTCCAGTCTTGGGTGACTGTCTGTGTAGAGTTTGCACATTCTCCCTATGTCTGCATGGGTTTTCTCCGGGTGCTGCAGTTTCCTCCCACAGTCCAAAGATGTGCAGGTCAG
>NC_057747.1:24613552-24618937 GCF_004010195.1 Chiloscyllium plagiosum | reverse complement strand
CCATGGCTACCCCTTTGATCTGGAGGAAGTGGGAGGATTCGAAGGAGAAATTGTTAAGGGTGAGGACCAGTTCAGCCAAACAAATGAGTGTCAGTGGAAGGGTACTGTTGGGGACTTCGGGAGAGGAAGAATCGGAGGTCTTGGATGCCCTGGTCATGGTGGATGGAGGTGTCGAGGGATTGGATGTCCATGGTGAAGATGAGGCATTGCTTTGCTACCTTCCCCCACCCTCCCCTTTGACCTATCACCTCCATCCCCACCCCCATTCACATATTGTACTCTTTGCTACCTTGTCCGCAGCACCCCCACCCCAATTTATCTCTCCACCCTGGAGGCTTCCTGCCTCTATTTCTGATGAAGGGCTTTTGCCTGAAATGTCGATTTTCCTGCTCCTCGGATACTGCCTGACCTGCTGTGCTTTTCCAGCACTACTCTGATCTAAACACTGGTTTCCAGCATCTGCAGTCCTCACTTTTGCCTTGCTGCTGAACCAACACCTTGGTTCTGAGCAAGGAAGACTTCATAGTCTGTTCAATTCTGCATCCTTCATTCCATCTCCTCTAGTTTGCCAAAAGCATTTCTGATGAAGGGCTTATACCCGAAACGAAGACTGTCCTGCTCCTCAGATTCTGCCTGACCCTCTATGCTTTTCAAAAATACTGCTTTTAGACTCCTTGAAATAGTAGCTTATTAGCACTGTGTGTGTCTGCTGGGTTATGTTTGCAGCCCTAATAATTACAGGTGCGGTTTCATCTCCAACATGTGAGGATAGTCATAATGGTGCAAAGCCATGTAGGCATCCAGGACCTTGTTCAAGTCTCCTAGTGATATCATTTGCCCTTTGGAGAAAATGTTTATTTTGGTTCTCTGGTCTAATCCCTCCTTAATGAAATGTGGCCAGCTTTGTGGGTCAGGTGATCATTATGGCCATTTTATATCAGTGTTTTGGTCTTGTTTTAAAACTGTTACAGTCCATTAAAGACCCAGGTATTAAATCAGTAGAAGAAATTCAAAGATCAGGTGATTGTATTTTTATTATCATGGTGACAACCTCCACATCATTATAGAAAATTAAAAGCGTTTATGATATCAATATGATAAGATAGCTCTGGTGCACATCTGCTGAAATTTGACTGAACTTAATGTGAGTGATATTTTATACCTCCCTCTCCTTGGTTGATATGGTACATTCTTACCTGAGTCACGGGTTCAAATCTCACTCCAGATGTTTAAGCGGATCAGCTGAGCTGGTATTCTGGTGCAGCACTGAGAGAGTGCTGCCCTGCCAGGAATGCTGTTTTACAAATGAGGCACCCACTTGCAGCTACTCTATCCTGTGAGGACCGAGCAGCTCCCATGGTACTCCCTTGAAGGAAGTTCTATTGTGCGCCCTGGCCAACGTACCTGCCACAGATGTCTCTGTCCACAGGAGGTCAATTAGTGACACCCACACAGTCCTTGTGCAGACAGAGCAGCAGACACAAACTCGCACACAATCTGCGACCTCAAGATCCAGCCTAAATCACCCCCTCCCCCCCACCCACCATTACCATCAAACTCAGGGAACAACCTTGATTCATTGAAGAGTAACGGAAGACATCCCATGAGGAGCAGCAGCAGGCAAACTAAAAATGAAGCAAAAATATAACAAAAAACTGCAGGTGCTGGAGATCTGATACAAGAGCTGGAATTGCTAGAGAAACTCAGCAGGTCTGGCAGCATCCGTGCAGAGAGAAACAGAGTTAACAATTCGAGTCCAGTTTCAATTCTTCAGAATGTAGGATGGTGCCAGACTTTCTGATTTTCTCCAGTGGTTTCTGTTTTTTGTATACCTAAAAATGGTTCAGATCTAAACTCTGCAGTCCAGCTACATCCAGTCATGAATGGTAGTGACAATCAAACAACTCACTGGAGGAGGAGGCTGCACAAATATCCCCATCCGCAATGATGGAGGAGCCCAACACATCAGTGCAAAAGATGATGCAGAAGCAGTTGTGACAATCCTTCGCCAGAAACTGAAGTTAATTGCACATCTTCACCTCCTTTGGATCTCCCAGCCTCTCAGGTCTCAAGAAACAGCGGAAGAGACTGGAACTGACTTTGCAAAGGCTATGGGTTCTGACAATAATGCTTAGACATGTCCTCCAGAACTTGTTGCTCCTCTAACCAAGCTGTTCAAGTACAGCTACAACACTGGCATCTCCTGGACTATGGGGAAAATTGCCCAAGTATGTCCTTACGCACACAACCAGGCCAAATTCAACCCGCCCAATTTCATCCCCATGCTAACTCTCCATTAATCGTGATAGAAGGTGCTATGACCAATGCTTTCAAGCAGCACTTGTTTAGCAATAACCCGTTTATCTCACTGATGCTCAGTTTGGGTTCCTCCAGAATCGCTCAGCTTTTGACTTCCTTACAGCCTTGGTTCAAACCCGGACTAGGAGCTGAATCCCAGAGGCACGATTGTCTGCCTTTGGCATCAAGGCTATACTTGACCAAGTGTGGCATCAAGGAGCTCCAGCAAAACTCGAGTCAATGGGAATTGGCAATCTCTTCACTGGTTGCTATCGTACCTGGCACATACCAAGATGGCTGTGGTAGTCGTAGGCCATTCCTCTCAGTTCCAGAACGTCTCTACAGGGGTTCACCTTCAGCTGCTTCAACCATGACCTTCCCTCTATTGTAAGGTCAGAAGTGGGAATGTTTGTTGGATATTGAAGACTGATTAAAGTCTTGAAGACCATGAAAGGATTTGTGTGAGTAAAGAAAATGTTTTGAGGTTGTGGACAAGAATATCACCCTTAGATAGTCATTGATAAATCTGACAAGGAGTTCAGGGTTGTCCAGGGGGTTTCTGGAATGTGGGAACTCAATATCATGGAAAAGCTGAGGAAAAGAGGAGGGAAGCAGTTGCGGGACTGCTAGATAAGCAGGTGAGCAAGAGAGATATCGAAGGACTTGTTTATGGTGTAAGGATGGAAAATGGAAATGTGCCCTTGTAGCAGAATAACACTGGACTGGACCTTTTGGACTGATTGGCCTATTCCTGTGCTGATAATACTCTACTATCCTGTGTAGTTGGGGAAAGCAAATGTTGTAATTATCCAGTGAGATCTGTGGCTCAAGATTACTCAGGAATTGTTTGGCTTTGGATAGTGGGTGATCCATGTTAATGTGATATACTGTATCGGCTTATCCCATGAACATGCCTCATTAAGGAACTGTTTGATATCGTCTATCAAACTTGCTGCTGGCTCTGAACATTAGCAATGAAATTTCCCACAATAAACACCTCTGTATCTCCTTTACAACCAGATAGTTACATTAAAACTATATGGGGAATGTCTTCTAATCTAGCACCAGTGTAGAATCACGTAGCCATTATTCAAACGCCTATATTCGACACAGTAATTACCAACTTATATTAATACCATTTAGTGATAGGAAGGCAAGTTTTTGTGAATTGCATTTCTAAGATTTGCACCTCAGAATTGCAGCACATCAAATAACAGAATCTGGGGCACGTTACCGCTGTACATTTTTCAGGCTAGCAGGTAAGATGTGCATTCAACACAGAGTACTCAAGTTGTCAGAGGCCATGTAGGAAAATGATCCATAAATTAAAACCTTTCAATTAAGCAGTTACAACACAGCCGTGGAAACAATTACGAAGTGGAATGCTTAATTGGAATTTTGCCTTTACACGAGCCAGTGTTAAATCACAGTGAGGCATTTAATTCACTCCTCAACACCTCCTTAATATATTTTTGGGCAAACAGCCCATTTATATTAACTAGCACTGTTGTGGATAGTTGTGCTGTTTACCAACTGTGATGTTGACATTCTTATTAAAATTTCTACATAGAAACATGCATAACATTTGCTTTTCATCAACACCACTGTCATTGGGGCGGCACGGTAGCACAGTGGTTAGCACTGCTGTCTCATAGCACCAGAGACCCGGGTTCAATTCCCACCTCAGGCAAATGTCTGTGTGGAGTTTGCACATTCTCCCTGTGTCTGCGTGGGTTTCCTCCCACAGTCCAAAAATGTGCAGGTCAGGTGAATTGGCCATGCTAAATTGGGTTGCTCTTCGAAAGGTCGGTGTGGACTTGTTGGGCCGAAGGTCCTGTTTCCATACTGTAAGTAATGTAATCTAATCACTGTCAACCCTGCATTCTGGAATGAAGACTTGAATGTTTGGGTAAAATGGATCACTGTCTCTCCAGGAGAGAGAGCTTGAGTGGTCAAAAGATTTAGGGAAGCCTTTCCAGGACTTAGGGGCTAAGCAACTGAAAGTCCAGCCACCAGTGGTGGCTCAGTCTAAATTGGGAATGTTCAAGAGATCAGGGTCTAAAGACAACAGAGACATGTCAGAGGTTTGTAGTTGGCTGGAGGAGATCATGGAGCACTGCCACTGAGGAATTTGAAAACCCCGGCTGAGACATGTAAAGTTGAGGCACTGTTGAACTGGGAGCCAGTGTAGGTCAGCAATGGGTGAACGGTATTTGCTGTGAATTGGAACACGGGCAGCAAGAGTTTTGTATGTGTACCTCCAGGCTCCAGCAAAGTAACCAAATCCAAATGTGGCAAAGCCATTGATCATCTTACTCAAACAAGATACCACACACCTGCAAAGCTTGTTGGCACATTTACCATCTGTGTTCAGTAAATGTTTTGCATGACTTCTTTTGAGAACAGTCATGGAATATTTCTGTATGTGAATTCCAATGTACTCAGACGTACGACAATCCATTAAATCTGTTTGTAATCTGGACAGATGATTCTTTTTTATTATTAATCTTTGCGCTATCTGGTGTTGACTCTTTCTGACGTCAGCTTGTGCTCTGTAAATAACTAAAGTGCCACTTCAAAAATATATTGTTCTTTTTTTCTTAGCGATTGAAATTGATTTTATGGACAATGTTTAAGAAGTTACACATTCCATACATTAAGGTGGCATTGAATGTGCCAGTGCAATCCATTTGTGGGGAATGAATCTTCGAGAAAAGTAACATTATTAAGTGAATCCATTGATTTTTTTTTTCCTTTGTGTTCTCTGGTGTTTTTAAACCCCTCACTTTCGAGTTCTGGTGTAGCCAATTTACCAGCATACATCAATACCATGCAATATACTGGATCATGTTTCTTTGGAAAAATTCTGATCCAGTGGCTTTTAAAAGTTTCTTCTAAGGGATGCTGGAGGACAAATTTCAAACATTGTATTCAGATTAACTTCATTGCGCTGTTTTCAAAGCAGGGAGTTAGGGAGAAATGGCAATGGACTAATCTGGATAGCACATTGGGTAGATGTTGTTATGGTTTAAAAATGTGTTGCTGGAAAAGCGCAGCAGGTCAGGCAGCATCAAAGGAACAGGAGAA
>NC_057747.1:24577568-24607881 GCF_004010195.1 Chiloscyllium plagiosum | reverse complement strand
GAGCCTGCTCTGCCATCCAATAAGGTCATAGCTGAGCTGTTTGTGTTCTCATACTCCCATTGACCCTTGATAACCTTTGACCCTCCTGCCTAACAAGAATCCACCTTTAAAAATATTCAATGACCGTCCCACCTCCAACACCTTCTAAGGCCGATTCCTCCAAAGTCAAACAACCCAGGGAATGACAATTACTGTCTGAAAAGGTGAGCCCTGATGCTAAAGCAGAGCTCCCTACTTCTGGACTCACCCACAAGAAGAAACACCCTTTCCTTATCCATCTCTCATTTCAACATTTCAACCAATATGCCCCTTGGGCTTCAAATCTCCAGAGAAAATATGTCCAAACTGTCCAGCCAATCCTCATAAGGCAATGCGGCCTATCAACCTACACTGCTTCCAGAGTATTTAGGTTCTTTATGAAGTAGGGAAACCAAAATCAAAAACACGGAATTCGAGATGTAGTTTCAATAATGCTGTAAGTCACTGAAGCATAACACCCTTCTCTTTTTGCTCAATTCCTCTCTTAATAAATGAAAGCATTTCACCGACCTTTTTACTTGCTGTACCTGCATACTAACATTTTGTGGCTCATACAATAGAACAAGTTAGATCCCTCTGTCAGTGATGCACATCATCCAGTAAGATGGCAGTGCAGTGGGGTTTCTGAGCATGGGGCTTGCCTGCTCTGCCCACTTTTCTTATAGTTTCTTGGGTTTTTTTCCTCTTTTATTCTATTTACCTCCTCGGGAAGAATCCAGTCATGGCAACGGCATCTATTCGGAATAGCAGCGAATGGGCCCAGCAGCATGAACTCGGTGACTGACTCAGATGTGAGTTTGTGTTCCCGGCAGCATCTGCATCCAGCACTGATCCATGGGGATGGAAATGGGTTTGGGCCCAGTATCAGAGCCAGCAGCTCTCCCGCTGCTTGGCGAAGTGGGCCGAAGCAGACTCTTGGCGGTAGCAGAGTACAGTTTGGGCTGGTGCAGTACCTGGTGGCATCTGTGCCATCTGCATTGCTGAGGTCCAGTGAGGCCTCATCGTGGCAAGGGTGTCAATGTAGGCAAAATAAAGCTGAAGAGTGAAGACGTTTGTTTCAGCAACAGCATGGTGAAGGGGACTAATGTCTGACCATCAGGCCCATTACAGAGCATTTAATAACAAGGGCCATCGGGGCGGCACAGTGGCTCTGTGGTTGGCACTGCTGCCTCACAGCACCCAGGACCCAGGTTCAATTCCCACCTCGGGCAACTGTGTGGAGTTTGCACATTCTCCCCGTGTCTGCATGGGTTTCCTCTGGCTGCTCTGGTTTCCTCCCACAGCCCAAAGATGTGCAGGTGAGGTGAATTGGCCATGCTAAATTTCCCATAGTGTTAGGTGCATTAGCCAGAGGGAAATGGGTCTGGGTGGGTTACTCTTTGGAGGTTCAGTGTGGGCTTGTTGGGCTGAAGGGCCTGTTTCCACACTGTAGAAACTTTTTCTTAATTTTCCTGTCTTTTATGTTCTACGTTTTCACTTATTTTTGTGTTTTAACATGGTGCCAGGGAGTGGCAACACTACGCAACATATTTCATTATGTTTTGTTACTAAATACATGTGACAATAAATAAATCAAAATAAATCTTATCTTCAGTTGCTACTATTATGTAGGCGATATGGTAGCTGATGTTTCCATCAATCAGGAGCTACTGAGGACTGCGGATGCTGGAGAGTCAGAGTTGATAAAGGTGTGGCGCTGGAAAAGCACTGCAGGTCAGGCAGCATCCGAGAAGCAGGAGAGTTGACGTTTCAAGAAGGAACCTTCAGAATGTTGCCTGACCTGCTGTGCTTTTCCAGTGCTACACTTTATCGAGCTGATGCTTACATAGCAAGTGCCCCCAACAAAATCTCTGTTTCTGTTGAATGTTGAATGACGGATAAATATTTGAGAAAAATATCTTTCCCCTTCCCTTGAATTCGCAATGAGAATAGTGGGAATACTCAGCCCATGGTTTAATTTGAGTGGGTTACCATTGAAGAAAAAGTGCTTTATTGCCCCATTTATAATTGAGTAAAACGTTTAAATGGTGTTTAAATGTGAAGAAATGGGTCAGAAAAGGATTCTTTTTTCAGAATTTAAGCAATGAATTTCTGGTTGTTGAATGTCCCGCTCACCAGCAAGTACAAAAAATACGTGCTGTAAGTTAGTTTTTTGTAAGTTAGTCAGAAACAGCCAAAATATATTTGCTTCCCTATTCCATCTTTTCCCGGTCTTTCCTTATGCTTTTCTTTCATGTTTGCTTTTATGCAGAATTCAATCTTGCCATAAATCACTTGTCACTGCTGTTTATATTGTCTTGACTCCCTCGATCCTCTTATTTCGAGATTTATCTCTGTTCTGTACTCTGCATTCTACACTCTCTCTTTCCCTTCTCCTTACAATTGACCTTTTAAATTGATTGCTTGATCTGAGAAATTTCTTTTAATAACCTTCTGTTCTATTAAACTCTTAAACTTCATCTCCTAATCTTCAGCTCATCCCCACACGTTCAGTTTTATCTTGCAGCACTGTCTGCATGCAACTGCAGGGTAGAGTCCTCATATTTTTGCATAGACGCTGGCAACTGATGGGGTTTCGGTATTCATCAGTGTTCAGTCACCCATGGAACAGAGACAGCATCGCAATAAGAGAAGCCAAACCGGCTTTGTTAAAAATCCACGACTGAAAATAGAAACCTGAGCCCAGAGCATGGAAACCCGGAGATTAAACAGAGATGGGATAAATATTTTATCCTCACTATTCTAGATAGTTAGGATGAAGAAAAATCAATGCAGCATGGAACTATAAAATTGTCTGGAGGACAATTATGGGGTGCCATGAAGCCTCAGTGGTTAGCACTGCTGCCTCACAGCGCCAGGGACCCAGGTTGGATTCCACTTTCGGGTGACTGTCTGTGTGGAGTTTGCACATTTCTCTTTGTGGTTGCGTGGGTTTCATCCGGGTGTTCCGGTTTCCTTCCGCAGTCCAGGGATGTGCAGGTTTGGTGGATTCACCATGGGAAATTGCCCAAGTGTTTAGGGATGTGCGGGCCGGGTGGGCTAGCCATGGGAAATGCAGGGTTACAAGGATAGGGTAGGGATACTCTATCATAGGGTTGGTGTAGACTCTATGGGCCAAATGGTCTACTTCCATTTCATAGGGATTCTATAAAACTATGTAATTTCTGTGTCTTAGCTATTCTATATTCCAAAATATAGGCAGTGCTCATTTCCCAAGTATGCAATGTATGTTGTATGGACATTACTGTGGTGTACGTGTTCCTGATGTACTTGTGAGCCAATTGTACTTTGCTTTGCTAACAGACACATTATATTGCATTCTGTCTTCCCGACACAACGTACTGCTTTTATTGCTGAATTTTTATTAGGTTCTGAAAAACTCTTCCACTCAAAGTGGCAAAACTGATGTTACATAGTAAGGATCCATTAAATAATGAAGCAAAAAAAATAGTGATGGAGTCCTGGATGATTTATGTGCAATTGATTTACTGAACGCTCCTGTAATTAAAATGAAATCTTTAAGGGGTTTCAGAAAATCAATATGCAACATCTCTGCTTGAAAGATCTAAAGGCTTCTCTGTTCTGAACTTTAACATCACTCATTGCCTTTGGCACTCGGTAACTGCTATTTTAGACCTTACCATTTTTCAGTGTAAATTGATTGGATTTTTACATAAGATTTCTTGCATTTTAGTTTCCAGTCCCAAAGATGCTAATGTTTCCATTGCAGATTCAACCTAATACCTTTTGAGATTGTGCCACTTGACAAGATCTCTGGAGTGTGCACAGTTTGATAGACCCACTTTACCCTGAAGGAGCTATCAAATTAATCCCACTTGCTCGTTCTTTCCCCTAGTTCTCCAAGCCTTTGCCCTCCAAATTTTTATCTACTGGGCGTCTGAGAGTTTCTGGCTTGACTTTCACCATCCTTTACAGGCGGTGTGTTCCAGATCACAGCTTACTGCTTTGAAGAAATTCATACAGCTGTTGCTTGAGTCAATCATCCTAAGTTGGCATCCTCTGGTTTTTGGTCCTTCTGTAAATGAGAGCAATTTCTCCCTATCTGCTCTCTCCAGACAATTAATGATTTTGAACACCTCTATCAGACTTTCACTCAGAATTCTGTGCTCCAAGGAGAGCTTTACCAACTCCATTCCATCTGGAACTCTATCAACAAGCACATTGATTTGGATCCCATCTATAACCCCCTGAGAAAAAGAACAGGAAATGACGTCACCAACACAGGAAATGGCATCACCAGCATAAGGAAACCTAAACACACAAATAGAAAGCAGGCCATAACACTAGTGCTTCACCAGAGCCTCACTGATTATGTCACCTGGTATGATGACGAAACATCTGAAAATGAACCTTCCAGCTCAGCGAGCAAACTTACATCCCTTTACCAACTCCTCCATGCAATTGAAGCTCCTCATCCCCAGAACAATTATTGTGAAACATTTCAGCGCCATCTCCAATGTGTTCACATTCTTACATTTACATTCCCACCCGAGGTTGGGGGAAGGTTCACCAGACTGATTGCTGAGGTGAGGGATATTCTCCTGTGAGGAAAACCATGTAAGTTAGACTTTTTTAGCCTGGAGTTTGGAAGAATGAGAGGCAATCTAATTGAGAAGTGTGACATTTTCCAAGGGCCCACCAGGATAAATGCTGGGAGGGTGTTTCCCCAAGCCTGAGTGAAACCATTGAGACTGACATGAAGAGAAATATGTTCACTCAAAAGTTTGTGAATCTTGAAAATTCTCCGTTCTAGACAGCTGGAGATACACAGTGATTGACTTTTTACAAGAATAAGGTTGAATGCTGTGGTAATTGAGACATACAGAGATAGTGTAGGAAGCTGGGTTGAGGTCAAAGGTTGACTGTGATCTTATTGAATAGGAAACAGACCTCAAATATCCATTTTCTTATACTCCTAGAGAAGAATGTGGAAGGAACTCTGTGATGTTGAGATGCTTTGTCTTTGAATTGAGTGTAATCAGAATGTGAATTCAAAGGACAGAATATATGGAATTCTTCTTTGAATGTTTTTTGTCATTTCACCCTTCTAATTTTGGGTACCTTTCCTTACCTCGCTCCCCACCCCACCCCCAGAACACCCCTACAGGGACCCCGATTTTCATAGTGAACGCGACAGACCAGGACCAGGGCACGGGTGGCAGTGTGCTCTATTCCTTCCAACCTCCATCACGCTTCTTTTCCATTGATGGCGCCCGGGGAGTTGTAACTGTGCAAAGACCACTGGATTATGAGACCACCCGAGCCTATCAGCTACAAGTCAATGGAACGGTATAAACTTGCTTGTTCTTCAGTGTCCTGCATGATAGGAGTGTGTTTAATTGTTAACATGCATTACCCTGGAGCAGGGGAAGGTTGACTTTAATCTCCTGCTTTTTCTAATATTACTCACTCGTGAAATTTGGGTGTTGCTGTCTAAGCCTGTATTTATTGTCCATTTATAATTGCCCAGGGAACAATGAACAGTGAACCATGTTGCTTTGGGTCTGGGCGTCCCTTGTAGACCAGACCAGGTAAGGACAGCAGATTTCCTTCCCTAAAGGACATGAGTGAAGCAGATGAGCTTGCACTTTGCTGAATCCCTGATTGGGTTCCAGCAGAAGTTTGCACATTCTCCTTGTGTCTGCATGGGTTTCCTCTGGGTGTACCAGTTTCCTCCCACAGTCCAAAAATGCGCAGGTTAAGTGGATTGACCATGGGAATTGTCCATAGTGTCCAGGGATATGAAGGCTAGGTGGATTATCCATGGGAAATGCAGGGTAGCATGGATATGGTAAGGACTGGGTCTGGGTAGAATGCTGATTGGCGGGTCAGTGGTGAATGGCCTCTTTCCACACTGTGGGGATTCTATGGTTCTATAAAAGCCAGGCAGTTTTGGCCTGGGTTATATGTACCAGTCCCTGGAACAAGCCTTGGGTCTACAACCATCTGACTCCAAGCCAGAGTGACCCCCCACTGAGCCATAGTTGGCTTAGAGAGCAAATGGACGTGGAGCAGCAGATTTAGAAAACACAAAAGATGTTGCAAGATTTAGAAGGGGCTCTGAAGAAGTGAGCGATTTAGTAAATTGCAGAGATTTAGAGTGAGCCATCTATAGAATGAGCCTGATAGTTGATGGGTATTTTATTGATTCAGTGCAAAAAGAGATAGGCAGGGAGCATCTGGTGTGAGGAAATCAAATATGGTAAATCACTAACAACATCTGAAGAAAATCAATAGGAAAAGTTTTACATAAACTAATCAGAATTTTTTAAGTTTAATGGGTGTGCATTTGCTGCCTTTGCAACAGACCGAGTTGACAGGTGATTTGTTTTTGCTCTTTGCCAATGTGAACGTATTAATCAGAGGAAGTGACAAATAACCCCACAGTTGGTGACATCTATTATTCATTTACTTAAAATTTAATTAGCAGTCACTAATGACTTCTGTCACCAGAGACAAAATATTCTGTTTGACTCGATGCATTTGAGACGTTCATTTACAATGGCTAAATTTGTCCTCTGACTTCCAGAGAGTAAAATAAATTTGCATATACTCAGCACCTTTCATGACCTCCGGGTGTCTGAAATCTCTTTAGAACTAATAAAATATTTTGAAGTACAGTATCAAGGTAGGAAATGGGGCAGCCAATTTCTGCACAGGAAGCTCCTATGGTGGCACAGTGGCTCAGTGGTTAGCACTGCTGCCTCACAGCACCAGGGTCCCAGGTTCAATTCTAGCCTCAGCCAACTGTCAAAGATCAGGCCATTTGCACAACCCCAGTTCAAGAAATAATATGGCCTCACCTGTTCACCTAAATTCATTCCCTCCACAGGCGGCATGTTGGCTCAGTGGTTAGCACTGTTGCCTTAAGCACCTGGGACTGATTCCCCCCTTGGGTGATTGTCTGTGTGGAGTTGGCACATTCTCCCTGTGTCTGCATGGGTTTCCTCTGGGTGCTCCAGTTTCCTCCTGCAGTACAAAGGTGTGCAGCTCAGGTGGGTTGGCAATGTTAAACCCCTGTACTGTCCAGAGATGTGCAGATCAGATGGATTGGCCATGCGAAATTGCCCTGTAGTGTCCAGGGATGGAAAGACTGGATAGATGGGCCATGGGAAATGTAGGGTTTCAGGGGTGGGTGTGGGTGGGGTGCACTTTGATGGGTTGGTGTAGACTCGATGGGCTGAACGGCCTGCTTTCAACTGCAGAGATTCTATGATTCAATCTGATACTCACCCAGTAATCTATTTCCACGCTTCAGTGGAAAGATCAAGGGTAGCAATTGTCTTATCATTAGTCTATTAACCCAGAGACTGAGGAAATATTCTGGGAACCGGGTTCAAAATCTCCCATGGCAGATGGTGGAATTTGAATTCAATAAAAATCTAGCAATAGGAGTCTCTGATAACCATGAATCCATTGTGGATTGTCAAGAGAAGCCCATCTGTCTCACTTCGTGGGCGGCACGGTGGCACAGTGGTTAGCACTGCTGCCTGACAGCGCCAGAGACCCGGGTTCAATTCCTGCCTCAGGCGACTGTCTGTGTGGAGTTTGCACGTTCTCCTCGTGTCTGCGTGGGTTTCCTCCGGGTGCTCCGGTTTCCTCCCACAGTCCAAAGATGTGCAGGTCAGGTGAATTGGCCATGCTAAGTTTCCGTAGTGTTAGGTAAGGGGTAAATGTAGGGGTATGGGTGGTTTGCGCTTCGGCGAGTCGGTGTGGACTTGTTGGGCTGAAGGGCCTGTTTCCACACTGTAAAGTAGTCTAATCTAATCTAATGTCCTTCCTGCCATCCTTATCTGGTCTGGTCCGGAGATGCCCTCATCCCATGGATGAATGAAAAATAAAAGACTGCCCAAGAGATACCTTAGAATGTGACTAGTTGTTCAGAATAATCCGTGGACAGTTTTAACATCTCATTTGAGAGGTGGCACAAGTGACAGTATGACTTTCCCTCAGCACTGCAGTTGGAATGTCAGTCAAGATTTATTCTTTGTGTTTTTTAGTTTCTGGGATGGGTCTTCAGGCCTCAATCTGTGGGCTCAAGGCTGAGACTGAGAGTGATAGAGCCATCGGTGGCTAACCTTGACCGTTTTCCTGTATGATCTGCAGTGATAGGGGAGGGAGTGATGAATCCTGTTCCAAATAAGGGTTCTGCCCGCAAAAATATGAGTGTGACTACATTGGGTTAGGGTTACGTCAGGGTTTTTGTGGTTTGCAATGTAGTGTAGAACTGCGATTGAACACGTGGGTGAAATATCCCAGCTACGTACAAAATCTAACACAACATCGGCTTACTCCCAGAGCTCGGTGAAATATAGGCTGGTAATAGAGGGAGCTTCAAGTCTTAAGCCCTGAGTCACAAGTCTAAGGTATGACTGATTCCCAGTGACTGAATTCCATGAAATGAAAATTGCGAAAATTAAATAGACCAAACTCAATACTATTCAGTCAGTTGCTATGTGTTGGTTCAATGGCCAATAACTTTCACTGAGATCGGTTGCTTATCATAAGCCCTCATGAGTACCTTTTAATTTAAAGACAGGTCAACCAATAAGGATTAACCTTACATGTGAAATGAGGTTTACAGGTTTCTTATGAATTATTTTGCTGCCGTCCGTCACACACTAGACCAGTGTTATCTCTCAAAGAAACACAGCTCACCCTTTAACGCCTGTTTGTGCATACTGCCAACTTGTTTACATCTCGCACCGGTGCCTTTTTCTTGAACAACATTCAAAGTTTGCTTGAAAACGACCTTAATAACTGTTTTATGATCGTCCAAGAATGTGTCACTTGTAACTAGGTTAGTGTAACATAAAAACCAAATGAGAATGGATTGATGTCATTGATGATTGGAATTAGAGTCAAGATTAGAGTGGTGCTGGAAATGCACAGTAGGTCAGGCAGCATCCGAAAATCAGGAAGATTTTCCTACTCCTCGTGCTGTGCTTTTCCAGCACCACTCTAATCTTGACTCTAATCTCCAGCATCTGCAGTCTAGCTTATGTCATTGATGTATTGAATTAGCTGTGCATCTAAATACACAGAGGAATATTGACGTAGAAATTAAGAGCAGGAGCCAGCCATTCTGCCCATCAACTCTGCCCCACCATTCAATCTGATCATGGCTAATCTTCTATCTCCACACTTCCAGTCTCTCTCCATACCACTTGATATCATTAACCTCTCAAAATCTATGTTTCTTTCTTAAATCATTCAGTGCCTAACCCATTTAGCTGTTCTTAATAAGTCAACCCTTATCCCCACAGGAGCATAATGAATCTGTTTTGAACTGCTTCCAATGCCAGTACATCCTTTCTTAAAGCTGGGGACCAAAGCTGTACAGAGAGGGGTCAGGATGTTCTGTATGTGTCCTGGGCAAATTCTCTCCCCTAAATAACATCACTATAATGATTACTTGGCTGCCCAACCCATTGCTGTTTTGTACTGTACTGTTGTGATCCAAACCTGATAGTTCACTGCATCCAAGGGGCAATTCATTAGGGTCAGTTCGGATATAAAATTATTATGTTAGACAGATCAATATTCTTTTCCATCAATGTTTACAAAATAAATTGCATGATTACAAAAGAACACATGGAAATAATTTCATTTACATGAAGATTTATTCTCTTTATTTCAGGACCAGGACAAAGACCATCCTCTCTCGACACTGGCTAACCTCGCAATCACCATTACTGATATCCAGGATATGGATCCTATATTTGTAAATCTTCCTTACAGCACAAACATTTACGAGAACTCCCCTCCTGTGAGTAGCAGTTTTCTGTACGTCTCCTCCATTGTGGTTGATATTTGGAAATGCATGTTGGATGAGGATTACTTCGATTAGTATCCTGGCATGTTCTCCTTGCAATGTAAACTCTTATTGTAAATTTGTCACACTGTAATTATAGCATCCTGCCAGTGGTGGGAGCACCACTATACCCTGTGTAACTCATAATGCAACGGTGGCCTCAGTGATAAAGATTGACCCCTATTTTTGTAAAATCTTGAACTGGACATGAGGATAATTGAGGGTTTATTTTATTCCAATAGTTTTGGAAATAACTGGTATGTAATGACACACCTCTGGGGCAGGTGGAACTCAACCCACTTCTGGCCCAGAGGTAGGGACATTACCACTGTGCCACAAGACTCATGTGCTTGTATAGGCTTACCTCAATCTAAAGGAATAATTTTAACTCCTCCTGTGGCAGTTGAAGATCTAATCTAGGTCAATATTGAATTATCGATCTGAAACTATTAAATTGTTAGGGTAGCATAGAGATAGCATGTGTTATGTGAGATAATTGACACCACCCAGGACCAATCAGTATTCTTGTCTGGCAGTACCCTCACCCCTCCACTTCCACTCCCCAACCCCTTGACAACTGAACGCACTGCGCCACCTCACCAAGCCCTAACCCTCCACTCTCGTTCCCAAACCCTCCACCATTCCTTCTCACCCTCCAACTACCTTCCACCCCTCTACCACACCTTCCATATTCTCCGACAATCACCCCAGCCCCACCCCTCCCTTCACCTCCTTACCCTCCAGCTATACTCTCACCTCTCCCTTCACCTCCCTACCCCTCATTACCACCCCATCACAGTTGCCTGAACATTTGGTTTATGAAACAGAATAACATAAACAGTGTGGGTTCAATTCTCACACCAACTGAGGTTACCATGAAGGTCACCATCTCAGCCTCTCCCCTCACCTGAGGCATGATGACATGAAGACTCTCAGGTTACACCACCAGTAGTTCTTCTCTCTCTCTCTCTCTCTCTCTCTCTCTTTTTCTTGTGTGGTAGGACTGTAGCAACTTTACCTTTTAGATGTTAACTCAATGGGTGTTTCAGAGAGAACAGGAGTTTCTCACAGTTAAGACAAACGATTCTTCTAAAACAATGTCAAACAGAGCAGATGAGCTGGCCATGTACCTTATTACTGCTGTGATATCACTGGTGTGTGGAATGTAGCAAAACACAGTAACTGTCTTCACAGATGCATGTGATTTATTGCATGTGAAATAATTAGTCATTTCTGAGAGACAGGATAGGTTAAACCTCATCTTGTTTATCAAGTGAAGATCTTTCCCAAAATAGGGGAAGATTAAGGTGTTTGGGTATTAGTAATGGTGCTTATAATGGGTACGCTAGCTAGGGCATTTCATAGTCATGAAGTCATACAGCACAGAAATAGACCCTTTGGCCCAACCAGTCCATGCCAACCATAATCCCAAACTAAACTAGTCCCAGCTGCCTGCTCCTGGTCTATATCCCTCTAAACCTTACCTATTCATGTATCCATCCAAATGTCTTTTAAATGTTGTAACTGTACCTGCATCCACCACTTCCTCAGGAAGTTCATTCCACATGCAGTGTAAAACATTTGCCTCTTGTGTCGTTTTTAAATCTCTCTCCTCTCCCCTTAAAACTGTGCCCCTAATCCTGAGACTCCTTATCTTGGGGAAAAGCAAACTACCATTAACTCTACCTCTACTCTTCATTATTTTATAAACGTCTTTATAAATTATTTTATAAGGTCGCCTCTCAAATTCCCACACTCCAGTTTAAAAAAAACCCGCCTATCCGAACTTCCCTTATACCTCAAACCTTCTATGCCCCTTTTGCTCTCACATGAATTTACGCTCAGCATTGGGTGATTGTGGTGATTTCACTGTTAAAGATCGATGTTTCAGCCTGTGCGTATGGTATAGATTCTACACAACTGTGTAATTCCAAGGGGAGACGGCAGTGTACGCTTTAAACTGGTGATCAACAGAGATATACTTCTTATTTGCAGGATTGAAATACACTGCTCCCATGCTTCACAGACCACCTAGTTCAAAGGAAATCTTCCTGAGGTGTTTCAGTTAATCACCTCATTACTGTCCTGATTTTTGTGTACAGCCTTCCTCAGCACACCATTAATCCTTATCATTAAATATTTAAAGATAATTAGAATGAATAGTAAAGATAAAGTGTCAAAGTATCAATGAAGCCCAATCAGCTATGTCCTTCAAGTGTTACATTAATGGGGCAGAAGGTCTGTTGTACAAGTCTTTTGCAAGATTAAAGTTTATCCCATGTGCTTCCAGTCAAGAAAGTTTGATGGCTCTCTGTTTTAAATACAGTATGTCTGAGTATATTCTGTTACATGGCCTTACAGTGCCAGGGACCTGGGTTGGGTTCCACCCTTGGGAGACTGTGTGCAAAATCCACACAGGCATACTCCTCGTATTGCGTGGGTTTCCTCTGGGTGCTCCAGTTTCCTCCCACAGTTCAAAGATGTGCAGGTCAGGTGGAGTGGCCATGCTAAATTGCCCACAATGTGCAAGATATGTGGATTAGCCATGAGAAATTCGGGGTTACAGGGATAGGGAGGTGGATCTGAGTGGGATGCTCTTCAGTGGGTCGGTGTGGGTGTGATGGGCTGAATGGCCTGCTCCGACACTGTAGAGATTCTGTCACAATGCATGCACCAGCTGTTTGTGTGCTGTTTCTTGTATATCATGCAGTTCGATCTGATCTCTGTGCAAAGCCTGTGGCTGCGTTTGTCTAATTTGATGTAGTGATATATTTTCTGCACTGTGAATTATTGCTCATGTCCTGCTGCACTAGCGGTGGCTGGTCGTGCCATTCTTTGGCTACTCTTTTCGTATGATGACCCAATCCTTTGTTTGAATGCTCTTTTCCCCCAGTTTGGAAACCTCTGCACCCGGGTAATTTATCTCAAAGCCTTTTAAACTATTGGTCTCGCATCCTGATTCCAGACCCATTCCCTGTCGGGTTTATGCGGGTCTGGAGAGATGTGGAGGCAAGATGAAAAGGGGATGGTGACCTTACTGAAGCTGCTGCTGCTATGGTTCAGCTCAAACAGCCCAAAAGAGCCGATACTGTCACATACCGAATCTAACAGGAGATAGGGAGAAATGAGAACATCATGGGGCTGAAGTTTGGAATAGAACAGCACGGTTGGATTCCAAAGACACATGAGTTCAGAGGGTGGAAGAGGGACCATTGTTAAATGATCAGATAGTAAGGAGGTGGAGAAGGGGAATTCAGGTCAGACCTTAGTCTGCTATTTGCCATCACAATATCCAGGATGACTTTGTTTCATTGTAAGTTAGTTTGCTCTGAGATTATTTGACATTTGTATTTTTTTTTAAGACAAGAGCTCAATGTGGAAAGAGTGCTGTCTCAGCAAAGACTTAAGCTATGCAAAGCTCAACTAAGAATACCTATTCACTCTTTCAAGTCAACAGCAAATTGGACATTTAGTCATGACGGGCAGTTTTTGGGATAACTTGACTCTTACTTTATATTTCCTGATAGTGTCAATGTGAAAATAGCTGTTCATAATCAGTGAACCTAGCAAAGGAAAGCTTTAATCCAGAATGCCATGCGCACATCACAGTTAAATGAAGTATCTTTTGGAATCATAGAATCCCAACAGTGAGGAAAGAGGCCATTCAGCCCATCGAGTCCACACTGATCCTCGGAAGAGCATCCCACACAAACCCACCCCTCACCCAATTAGTGTAAACTGGTATTTCCCATCTAGCCTGCACATCCCTGGACACTGAGTAATTTAGCATGGCCAATCCACCTGACCTGCACATCTTTGGACTGTGGGAGAAAACTGGAGCACCCAGAGGAAACCCATGCAGACACTGGGAGAATGTGCAAACTCCACACAGACAGTCACCCAAGGCTGGAATCAAACCCGGTTCCCTTCCCCATTTCCTGCCCTGTATTTATCCCTAAGCCAACATCACTGAGACATCAATCTTGTCTTTGTTATTATTTGTGGCAGCTTACTGTACGCAAGTGGACCACCTTGTTTCCTACAGTGCAGTGCTGACATTTCACAAATTCTTAATTTGGCTGTAATGCGTTCTGTGACACCCTGACATTGAGAATAGATCATATATTAAATATTTTTAAAAATTCCCACTTGGAATCTTTGTTCATGGTTATAGTTTTCTATCGATGGGTAATTGAAGTGCTTTTACATCTTTATACTGTCCTATAATTGCTCAGAAACAATTTAATTCCTCTCAGTATGTTAGAGTACATAACGACAAACCATTGTATGAACAAAACCTCACAATGAGTCAATCATTAATATATAGCCTGCAGAATGAAAACACATGTCCCTTGTGGGATAGTGCTATCAATCAGATTCAGAATAGCTTTTTAACACCACTGGCAGCTTTAGGAGAGGGCATTTATTTTTTAATTTGCATTTTTAAATTTGCAACATAAAGTGAGTATTTATAACTTGCTGATGGATTATGATTTTATTACAAAGCAATTCCAACATTATTGCTGAGCTGCAATCCTATTACAGTTTGCATTATAAAGCGAGTTTTAAACCATGGTCAGTGAAGTCATCATGTTTCTCTGTCTCGGATCAAATTTTCGGAATTATTAGCAAATTACTTCTTGTGCTGTACGTTCTAATAACAAGACCTTTTTTTTTAATCATACTCCTTTGGATACTTGCAGCCTTAGACAAATTCGAAGGGTATTCTGGTACATTGGATCTGTCTGGGAGTCTGACACTATTTGAAAGGGGTCCCTGAGATGCGTGGATATTTATACAGGTTACTGGTAGGTTGTGGAACAGGCTGGAGAGACAGGGAATTGGAGGGGTGAGGGAGAACAGGCAGCCTGGAGTGGGAGAGAGAACAGACAGAGTGCTTCACATGACTACAGCAAGCCAGGAGGCACATTACTACAGAATTGCCATTTCATGCATTTTTTAGGTTGTGAGTTACTCTAGTTACCCGCGATGCAGACATTTGTTCTCATGCATTGTCTGATGGTCATGCACATCAGTCTCTGCACATTCATTGCATGCACGATCTTTAAATGATGCCCATCTCTTGATGGTATGTTTGCCTGTTGTCGTTGGCTATTCAGCTGGGTGCTGCTCCTTCCCCTGGAAGTATTGTGCCGTTGCCATGGTAACCGTTGTTCCGCTGGTGAGAGCTGGGTTGCAGACCATGTCAACACTTACTTAGAAAATTTCACAATCTGTCACAGCATCTTCTACTTTCATCATAGGGAGAGCTGCTCTGAACAGCTGGTCAGCAATGGACTTCAGTTTCCCTTGCTAATGAGTCTCATCCAGATTATATCATTGTAACTGCAGAAACAACTCGAAAGATACTTGTGTTCCTCTTTTAGTAGCTATGCTTCTACATAGCGGCTGTTCATCACTTAACTTGATCTCATATCTGACACCATGTTCGGACCAGCAGGCTTGTACTGTGTCTTTATTGAAATGACTACAAGATGGATGTCTGTAGTAACTATCTCAATACAGATGTCACATTACTGCAGCAAACTAAGAAACACATTAATGTAGTATTGCATTTCAATCCCAGAGTGCATCAGTATTAGCCAAGAGGATGACCGCTCACTAATACCTTTGACATATCAAATGATTAGTGAAAGTTGCCTGTGATGAACCTTTATGAATTGGGTGCAAATTCCCAAAGGATTGGAAACACACTGGCCAGAAGATTCCAGAAGTTTATAAGATGAGGATTTATGTCATAAAGAGACACAGTTAACTTAGTATTGTCTTGAAATGGGAATGGATAACTTCAACAAGTTAAATACAATGCAAGACTAACAGACTGTAAGCTGCTCAACCGTATAAAATACACATTGCTTATTTGTCACTTCTGAGATTGAATGTGCAGCTATAAAATCATAGTACGGCAATTCTATGTGTATTCATAGCAGTAGATATTTAGGCGCCATTGAAATGGCCTCTGAAATATGCATCAAGTATCTGAGATTGCCCTCCAGTAGGTTCTGCTCGTTAACCAGACTGTGACACAGTTCCCACAGTTTACCCACTTTAAAAAAATAGAATATCAATTCTTCTGTGACCGAGTGATTTTGAGGCAAATCTCCTGGGGCAGCCAATTATGTGCTATAAATTCTGGAATCAGAATGGCGAATATTAGACATTACCTCGATTTCCTGTAATACACTCTTTAACATCGTTGCTGATTTGAAAACACAATTACCAAAGTGACTGATTGCCCCTGGAGACTATTTCTTTCCTTCGCCTGACCCACCGCCCTCCAACAAAGGTCAGTGGCCTTGGATTTATGGATGTCACTGTTTAAGCCTAAATGCACTTCTGATTTTGATAGCTGGGCTCAATGCTCAGTAAACTGCTCCAGAATTTGAATTGCAGCATCTGAGATGGCAGACGATGTAAAGGTTGCTTTCAATTGTAAAGAAACAAATTATGCTATTTTGAAGCTAAGGCAGCTTGTACTTTGCTTCAGGATTAAAATATTTTTTTCCAAAATGGTTCCACTCCAGATTCCTACTGGTTACTTCAAACTGTGCAGCCCGGGGTAAATCGCAATTATGAGTTTAACCCAAGTTCTATTTGCCAAAAGTGGACAAGTAATTAAGATTTGTGTTTCTATGGTACACCGTTACCTAGATTTTTGTAAATTGTAATACCAGGTAAAGATTGGGATAAAGTGCCACCACCAATCCTTCTTTCTGGATATTTTCTAATCAGCCCATTCAGAGATGCTCTTACACATCTCTGGGACTTGAACCCAGGCCTCATGGTTTCAAGCTAAATGAAAATGTGCAAGAACTGTGGATGCTGGAAATCAGAAACCAGCTCAGAAAAACTCAGCAGGTCTGGCAGCATCTGTGGAGAGAAAGCAGAGTTGACATTTCGGGTCCAGTAACCCCTCTTCAGAACAGGACCCGAAATGTTAACTCTGCATTCTCGCTACAGATGCTGCCAGACGTGCTGAGTTTTTTCAGCACTATCTGTTTTTGCTTCTGATTTCCAGCATCTGCAGTTCTTTGGTTTTTTTTGATTAACGTATTCTGATGCACCAATTGTTTTTGAATGTAATAACCATGCCCGAACACCTTTGGGTTGGTTGGTCACGAGGGGAATGACACCCATTTTCATCATATCCCTGATTTGCTTCTGATCTTGATTCACTGAAGGGATGCAGACTCGTCCTGTGGATGTAGTGACATAATCATTTAGCTTTCTTCTTTAAATACTGTATTCAGTATTCTGTATACAGACTGAAGACTGAGCCCTGCTATTCCCGGAGGAGGTTAAAAAATGAAGCTATTGGTAAACTTCACCAATTTACCTGTCTTTCATAGAATCCCTATAGTGTGGAAACAGGCCATTTGGCCCAACAAGTCCATACCCATCCTCCAAAGAGTATCCCCACCCAGACCCATTCCCCTACTTTACATTTCCCCTGACTAATGCACCTAACCTACACTATGGGCAATTTAGCATGGCCAATCCACCTGAGCTGCACATCTTTGCATTGTGGGAGGAAACCCACGCAGACACTGGGAGAATGTGCAAACTCCACACAGGCAGTCACCTGAGGCTGGAATAAAACCTGGGACCCTGGTCCTGTGAGGCAGCAGTGCTAACCACTGAGCCACCATGTAGCCCACTTGGTTGCCAGAAAACATGGAGCACATTTCGGTACTTAGCAAGAATCCCTATTTATTACAGATCAGTAGAGTCTAGTTACAGGTATATGATTATGAACAGTTGACATATATACTAGTTAAAACTCTGGCCTATTTAATAAAATTGCCCTTATACACCCAGACATGCACACTTGCAAATGCACACACACACAAACAGGCACACTTCTTCGTGCACACGTGCACACTCGCATGTACACACATACATGCGCACACACATGTGCACACGCACGCACACACACACACACACAAAAGGCATGTGTGCAATGGGTGGAGAGAAAGACTAGGAAAGCAGTTCATTGGTTCCAATACACAGGCTTCACTGAGATAAGTCATTAGACTCTTTGGACCCTGCTGTTCCTCAAACTTCCCTCTTCAGTACTGTATCTCTATACTGCTTGTTGGGGATTTTCCCACTTTTTTTATTGTAGTGGTGGTTTTTCAATTTTCATCTCCTTCAATTTTTGATTGTTATAAAATCAAAATAAAAGCCCAAACTAAATAATATAAATTACTACCAAGCTTGGCAAAAGTTATTGAACAAACTAAGAAGATCATGATACTTCAGTCGAGTTTGAGTTATAGATTGTGAGAGAAAAGGAGACTTGAAGTGGTTAATGGTTTCACAGGCTTAAGACTCTGTGAAAGAATGAGTGTTCATTTTTGGCTGTGACAAGTCTGCATTTTATATACAAGATTCTGCAGGTTAATATGTTGGAGCTTAGGCAATAACAAAGGAACATACTTGTGAGGATCAGTGGCTGTCTTATGGATAACATAGATAAGAAAGTTTGCGGTGAAGGGAGAGAGATTAGAGAAAAAGCAAGTTTGCTTATCAGATAGCAAACAGTTCTTAGTATTCTGCCCAAGAGCAGGAGAGAAGAACAAAAATGGCAAGATATAATGCCTTAAACAGAGAAAAACAAATCATTTCTGGACATTTGAGAGACAAATGGGGGGAGATGATGCCGTGTCAGAGCAGGTGAGGTGGCAAGAGTTGAATTTCAAGGTTGATCTTGGTGGAGGAGAGTGGTAGGAGTGCTTTTGATTGATTGATTGATTTATTATTGTCACATGTACTGAGATCCAGTGAAAAGTGTTGTTTTCTGTGTTCGACAGGCAGACCATGCTATACAAAGTGCATCAGGGTCGGAGAACTGAGTGCAGAATACAGTCTTACAGCAGAGTACAGTCTTACAGCAGGGAGAGAGAGCTCAGAATTAATATTTGAGATGTCTGGTAACAAGGAAGCAGCTGTTCTTGAATCATTTGTACACGCATTCAAATTTTGATATCTTCTGCCCAACGGTAAGAGGGTGGAAGAGAGGATAACTGGGGTGGGAGCGGTCTGTGATGATGCTGGTTGCTTCCCCAAGGCAGTGGAAAATGTAGATGGAGTCGGTGGATGGAAGGCTGGTTTGAAAGTGAGTGGCTAATACTGAAAGGTTAGCTGCCTGTGGTGGCGCAAAGACAGTGAGAGATACAAAGGGGTAAAAACAATGACTGCAGATGCTGGAAACCAGATTCTGGATTAGTGGTGTAATCCACTAATCCAGAGTGAGAGATACAAAGTGGAGTGGAGCAAAAAGGACAGGTTCTTTGGGGACGAAAAGTCACAAAGCTGGAAGAAAGTCAGAAACAGGGAGGGGATGAAACTATGGAGAAACTTAATCAGGTTTGAGTGTTCTAAAATTGACATGTTGGATGTGTAATGAGGCCTCCAGCAACAGATGGCGATGGTGAGCAGAGCAGCTGAAGCAGCCAAAGAGACCCAAAGAGGTGTGTCTTTGGGAAGGAGTCTTCATGGGCAGAAAGATCAGCCTGACAAAAGTTTCCTCAACTAGAGGCAAACCACAGGCTTAGTTCCATGTAAACTCTGCATCTTTCATGTTTAAGGAGAAAGTGAGGACTGCAGGTGCTGGAGATCAGAGTCGAGAGTGTGGTGCTGGAAAAGCACAGCAGCTCAGGCAGCATCTGAGGAGCAGGAGAATCGACATTTTGGGCATAAGCCCTTCCTCAGGAATGAATCATGATGAAGGGCTCACGTCCAAAATGATGATTTTCCCACTCCTCGGATGCTACCTCACCTGCTGTGCTTTTCCAGCACCACACTCTCAACTCTTTCATGATGAACCTTGATTTCCCTTCATATTTATAATGACCTGATGCTATTGGATTAAGGAATCAGCGCCTTGGGCCATCCATGTATTCAAAAGAACAAAGCAACATTGTAGGTCATTGAAGACAAAAATGACTGGCGAGTGTTATTAGCAATCAGGTATGAAAAGGGCGAGAATAATTGGGATTACCTGAAGGTTGTAGAGGTGGGTAATGGGCAGCTAACCAGCTCAGCTTAGTTCAGCTCAGTATTAGAGTAAGAGAGTCTGCTGACAGTGAATATGTTGGTCGAGATTTCGAGAGCAAGCAAATTGGAGTTGGATTTGTGGAGGGACTAGATGGCTGGAAGTTGAATTGGGATCCAACAGGATGCTTCAATAATGAACAGTTCTGGATAGTGGTCAAGTGGGAAGATGATGAGGTGGTGAGGAGCTAAAAATTCAACTGGAGAAAGCTGCAGCTCAAACATTGGATGTTGGACAGAGATGGGCTCCTTCATCAACATGCCAGGAATACATTCCCAGAGCAATGATCCTGTTTAATACGGATTTGGTTTTGTTTGAAGGGGAAAGATTGGAGTGGAGACAAGGAATTCTCTTTGACAGCAGAGGAACAAATTTTTGTTTTAAATTACTCAGGACGTTGGTGTTGCTGGCTGGGCCCGCATTTATTGCCAATCCCTGATTGCTATCTTCACTGAGTGGCTTTCTGAGGCCATTTCAGAGTCAACTACACATTGCTCTGGGTCTGGAGTCACATGTAGACCAGACAAGGTAATGATGGCAGATTTCCTTCCCTGAAGGAGTTTAATTAAACCGATGGGTTTTTAATGACAATTAACAATGGTGACATCGTCTCAAACGTGGTTAGCTTTGTAATTGCAGGCACTCACTGATTTGACTTCCATCATGTAAGGGTAGGATTTGAAACTATGTCCTAGAGTATTAACTTGTGGTTCTGGATTACTTGTCCAGTGATAATACCACTCTGTCACCATCTCCCCTGACCAGTATTGGAAGCGCTTTGGGCCAGGCCATTTAGACCCATGGAAAATACTCCCACTCTTCTTCGCAAAAGGCTTGTGCCCAAACTCCTCTGACTCCAGTTTTGACATCACCATGGCCCTTCATTCTGGGGTTTCCAGAATCCTCCGGGCCTCCCCCTCATCGCACGCTGGAGTAAAGAGCAAAAAGGGTGTTTGAGCCAAGGAGATACCTGAGGCAAGGAGTAGGGAATATTTCTGAGTAAAACAGTTTGCCGAATATTTGCGTTTTCTTGAACAGCGAAGGTGCGGATTTCCCACAGCACCTGAGATGGTCCATTCTGATCAACAATTGGTGACCGTACTGTGTGTGTTTGTGTGACAGGTTGATGGAACTGAGAGAGTGCCCGGGTTCCAACCTTGTTAGTCAGAGCACCTCGTGGTGACTGGGTAACTGAAATCCAGTTGATTAGTTGAATGGTGTTGAAGGGTTCACTGTATTTGTTGTCTTGATGAAGAGAAACTCTTCCAAAAAGAACAGCGCAAGTTTAATCTAGCCTATATGCTGACATGTCAGGCCCCTCCCCCACCCTCATTCTTCCATATATGTAGTTTTCACACTATAGCAACATTTTAGCTTCAATTACAATTCGAAAAAGAAAACATTAAACAACATGTGTGCTCTTTGACACTTCGAAACACATTGCTGCCTGTTTGAATTACTTATGGTGAAGTATTTTGTGTTTCAGTAATTAAAATATGATTGTACAATTTGACGTTTTTGATATGTCAATTCAGGTGGTATTTTATGAATATTTCCGTCCAATAAAAAAAATTTTCGGGAGTGTAGTGTGGGAAGGAATTAATCAGTAATGTGACCCCCTGTAAAGAAAAGATCTTCTGTGATTATTTCAAACTTAATTCACATTTCTGTGTGTTGCAAAGCATTTCTAGCCATTGTCAATTACAAGGAGGATCATGACAATCCATTCAATTTCTATCCACAAGGAAACATCTTTTTGATTTGCACTCTATCAAAAGACATTCACTACCTCGACTTCAGTCACACCAATGCATACCATCAATTTGCCAAGGCTCCTTAGTCAGCACCTTCCAGTCTAATGGCCACTCCATCTCGAAGGGCAAGGGCACAGATACATGGGAACACTAACACTTGCAGGTTCTCTAACAAGTCACTCATCATCCTGATTTGAAAATCTATCAGCTGTTCCTTCTGTGTCTGTAGATCAAAATCTTTGAACACCCTCCCTAACAACACCTCCACCATCTTCTCAAGGGCAACTAGGGACGGGCAATAAATGCTGGCCCAACCAGCGATGCTCACCTTCCATGACTAAATTTTAGCAGATGGGTTTTCTCTCACGTGTTTCCGCTGAAATCCGTCAGGTGTCAGGGAAATGGTCAGGCAGCTGTACAAATTCACTGTGTTTGGCGTCAGTCATAGTTCATGTTGGCCATTTATGGTGTACTCAAATTGAGCACACCTAGCTGAGCTGCAAATACCAGTCTCGTTTCAATCCCGGGGGCATCAAGCTGTGAGCATTCTGTGAGATTGCCTTGTTTCACCTTTATGTAACCAGGACATTGCAGCACTTGGTAAAATGAAATGTGCTCTAAAATAAGCAAAATAATTGGACAGGTTTCCAAATGCCACAAACGGGGTTATAATTCCAGTCTTTTGGTCATACAGAACTTGAGGATTCCTTAAAAAAAAATCTATGCACGTCATCAAACCTTCTTATCTTGTCCTCAACAGGACACTTGCAAGAAATACCAATGCAAAGATGAATTGCCGTTTTTACTGTGCACTAAAAATCACACACATTAATACACAGGCAGAGAGAGCGTAATCACACACTGCTCTTGTTTCAGCTGAACAAAATATGTGACAGCCATTCACTGGTTCATTGGTCAAGACATTACCTTGAGTAATCAGTTTTTTAAAAACGCTTGGCAGTTAATTGGCAGTCATCACCTAATTGGTGCATTCTCCATCGCAATGACACTACCAATCAGGGTCCACTTGGCAACTAATCAGTGCACTCTGCTTAGAGGCTAAGATGTTGTTGACCTTCACATTGGTATTTTGTGAATTGTGAAGGTCTGTGTTTAGGTCCCACTCACCAGAGAGGTGTGGCCCGACATGATGAAAAAACAATCCAACCTGCACTCCAGCCTCCCGCACACCACCCCGAGTCACTTTGGAACCCCGACAGTTCCCAAGTCTTTACCATTCAGGCAGCGTCCTGTCCAATGGATCCAAAGTGCTGGGCCTTCCATTTGCTTTTATTGAAACCCTGTTGCCCACTTTGACATCACCTACCAATATCTGGGCGACAAGGTTATGGGTTCAAGGGAATGTGAGCACAAGATGTGAGCTGACTCTCGTAGTGCAGCACTCCCACGTTGGGGGACTGCTTCCGTCACTGACGGAGTGCTGCACTGTCCGAGATGCTGGTCATCCGTTGGATTGAGTTCTCCTCCTGGCCATGTGCCAAAGGTCCCATGGTACTATTTTGAAGGAAAACAGGGACATCCTACCTGGCGTCCCGGACAGTATCGAGCTTGGAAAGAATTGTTATCGCACGCTACTATTTATATGAGTTTGCCTAAATTGGGGCCACACTACCAAAGTGACAATACCTTTTTAAAAAGTGATAAGGCTGTAAAACTCTTTGGGATGTCCCGTCATCACAAGACCTGAAGTGTGTGGTCTTTATTTCTGCCTTCTCTTGAATGTTGTGCATTTGCCGTTCTTTTTCAGGGTAAGACGGTACGGGTTATTACAGCCATCGATCAAGATCGAGGGAGGCCACGAGGCATTGGGTACACTATAGTCTCAGGTAAGAGAGTTAACCTTGTGGTTTCTTTTCTCAAGTCATGTTCATTATTAAAAAGGACAAGGAAACTCAATTTTGAATATATAATGAAACCAATTTGAAATCATGTATAACAAACATGAAAAGAGAGGACTGAGTAATATAGCCTGCTGGGTATTATTAACAGCATAGATGGGAACAGCTTGTAAATGATACATGTTGTTATTTCTAAGTGAAAATGCCTCCAAAAACATTAATTAAACCTGATGGTTGTGACAAGTACCCAGCGGATTTTTTTTAAATTGCTTACCTTTCTATGGCATTGTAAGTTTTGCAGCTTTATTTTAGCGGGTGGAAAGGTGCTTTTGCTTATTTTATCAGGAATATCAAGTCTCTGGAAAGTGCAGATTGAATAGATTTCATGCAATGAATGTACAATATTTGCACAATGATATCACTGGACAGAGGAACCTCGATTATCCGAATGAGATGGGCGGGCACTATTTCGTTTGGATAATCAACCTCATCTTAAACAAGGGAGGCCATACTGATCTAATGCTGTGCTCTACTGGAGAATTTGTTTAAATTTATCATTTTAATGAGTCTGTCATTTAAACAAACTAATCTTTGCAGTCTGCAAATTACAGGTTAAAATGAGAAGGACTTACCATCACATAAGGACATTAGTTAGGCCACTTTTGGAATATTGCATGCAGTTCTGGTCTCCTTCTTATCGGAAGGATGTTGTGAAACTTGAAAGGGTTCAGAAAAGATTTACAAAGATGGTGCCAGGGTTGGAGGATTTGAGCTATAGGGAGCAGCTGAACAGGCTTGGGCTGTTTTCCCTGGAGCGTCGGAGGCTGAGGGGTGACCTTACAGAGATTTATAAAATCATGAGGGGCATGAATAGGATAAATAGACAAAGTCTTTTCCCTGAGGTGGGGGAGTCCAGAACTAGAGGGCATAGGTTTAGGGTGGAGGAGAAAGATAAGAACGAGACCTAAGGGGCAACTTTTTCATGCAGAGGGTGGTGGATGTGTGGAATAAGCTGCCAAAGGAAGTGGTGGAGGCTGGTACAATTGCAACATTTAAAAGGCATCTGGATGGGTATATGAATAGGAGGGGTTTGGAGGGATATGGCCTGGGTGCTGGCAGATTGGTTTGGGGTATCTGGTCTGCATGGATGGGTTGGACTGAAGGGTCTGTTTTTGTGCTGTACATCTCTAGTCAGAAAAAAAACTGTATATGGGAACACCAGCCCCTTCACGTTCCCCTCCGAGCCACTCACCATCCTGACTTGAGAATGTATTGTCATTTGTCACTGTCGCTGGGTCACAATCCTGGAATCCCCTCAGTGACTTTGTGGGTCAACCGACAGCGCGTGGGCTGCAGCGATTCAAGAAGGCAGCTCACCACCACCTTCTCAAGGGTATCTAGAGATGGGCAATAAATGATGGCCCAGCCAATGACACCCACGTCTCATGAATGAATAAAAATACTGACAGTTGGAGGTGGGTTAGGACTTGCGGGCAGCAAGCAGTCTATTTACTCAGAAGGGCTTTTGCCCGAAACATCGATTTTCCTGCACCTCGGATGCTGCCTGAACTGCTGTGCTTTTCCAGCACCTCTCAAACCTAGAATCACAGTTTATATAGCCTAGAGTAAACAGAATTCAAAACCTCACCTATAAGCAAATCCGTTGGTATAGGCAGGATTATTAATGTGGAGAAAGTGAGGTCTGCAGATGCTGGAGATCAAAGTTGAAACTTTATTGCTGGAACAGCACAGCAGGTCAGGCAGCATCCAGGGAACAGGAGATTCGACGTTTCAGGCACAGGCCCTTCTTCAGGATTATTAATGTCACTGGGCCAGGGATCTAGAGGCCCAAACATGGGAACATGTGTCAAACCCCTTCCGTGCAACTTATGGAATTTAACTTCAGTTAATAATTCTGGGATTGATACTAAAGTTGTTGTAAAAAAAAAACCCACCTGATTCACTAATGTCCTTGAGGGAAGGGAATCTGCCATTGTTACTTGGTATGGGTGTGCGTGACTCCAGACCAACTGCAATGTGGTTGCCTTTTGACTGCCCTCTGAAATTGCCCAGTAACTCACTCCATTCAAAGGTAATTAGGGATGAGCAATAAATGGTGGCCCAGCCAAGGGCAGCACATCCCATAGAAGAAATATTAGGTGACCACTCCAGTGAGGGGAGGTTATATACTAACTCGGTGATAGTGAGGACTGAGATGCTGGAAAGTCAGAGTCCATAAGATATAGGAGTAGAAATTAGGCCATTCAGCCCATTGAGTCTGCACCACCATTCAATCATGGCTGATAAGTTTCTCAACCCCATTCTCCCTTTTTCTGCCCATAATCTTTGATCCTCTTGATGCCCAAGAACCTATCTATCTCAGTCTTAAATATACTCAATGACCTGGCCTCCACAGCCTTCTGTGGCAATACATTCCATAGATTCCCCACTCTCTGGCTGAAGCAGTTTCTCCTTATCTCCATTCTAAAAGGTCTTCCCTTTACTCTAAGGCTATGCCCTCAGCTCCTAGTCTCTTCCCAATGAAAACATATTCCCAACATCTACTCTGTCCAGGCCATTCAGTATTCTGTATGTTTCAATTAGATTCACCTCCCCCAATCTTTCTAAACTCCATCAAGTATATAAATCCAGAGTCCTCAAATGTCCTTCATATGTTAAGCTTTTTATTCCTGGGACTATTCTCAAGAACCTCCTCTAAACATACACCAGGGCCAGTACAGCCTTCCTGAGATATGGGGCCCAGAACTGCGCACAATACTCCAAATGTGGTCTGACCAGAGCCTTACAGAGCCTCAGAAATACACCCCTGTTTTTATATTAACGTCCTCTCAAAATTACACATGCCTTCCTAATTACTGACTCAACTTATCTTGAGAGAATCCTGGACTAGAATTCCCAAGTCTCTTTGCACTTCAGATTTCTGAATTTTCTCACCATTTAGAAAACAGTCCATCCCTCTATTCTTCCGACCAAAGTGCATGACCTCACTTTCCCACATTGTACTCCATTTCTTTGCCCACTCTCCTAACCTGTCCAAATCCTTCTGCAGCCTCCCTGCTTCCTCAATGCCACCTGTCCCTCTACTTATCTTTGTAGCATCTGTAAACTTAGCCAGAATGCCCTCAAGTTCCTTCGTCTAGATCATTAATATATAAAGTGAAAAGTTGTGGTCCCAACACTGTGTCTTGTGGAACACCACTTGCCACCAGCTGCCATCCTGAGAAGGACCCTTTTATCCCCACTCTCTGTTTCCTGCCAGACAGCCAAGCTTCTGTCCAGGCTAGCACCTTGCCTCTGACACCATGGGCCCTTATCTTACTCACTAGTCTCCTGTGTGGCATCTTGTCAAAGGCCTTCTTGAAGTCCAGGGAGATAACATCCATTGGCTCTCCTTGGTCTAACCTGCTCGTTACTTCCTCAGAGAATTCTAGCAGATTTGTCAGGCATGACTTCCCCTTGATGACTTTACCCTATTTTACCCAAGTATTCAGAAATCGCATCCTTCAAAATGGATTCCAGGATCTTACCCATGACTGAGGTTAGACTAATTGGTCTGTCATTTTCCATCTTTTGCCTTCCTGTGAATAAAATGTGAAAGCTGGAAAAAGCACAGCAGGTCAAACAGCATCAGAAGAGCAGGAGAGTTGCTGTTTTGGGAAGGACCCTTTATCAGGAGGTTATATTGTATATTGTAAGATACGGTGGCATAGCTCTTATATTATTGACTGATAATCTAGTGGTTTGCACTAATGATGCAAAGGGTATGGAGTCACAATCTACCCTGCATCTAGAGAATTTAAATGGAATAAATAATGATGAACAAAACTAGCGTCAGCAATAGTGTTCGCACTCCTCCTAGGTGGTCATTAAAATTCCATCTGATTCACTGATACTATAAAAGGAAAGAAATCTGCCATCCTTATCTGATCTGGTCCATATGTAACTCTGGACCTACTGCAAGATGGTTCATTCTTAATTGGCATTTTAAGTGGCCCCAACAAGCCACTGCATTCAGGGACAATTAGGAATGGCTAACAAACGCTGGTCCTACTGAAGGACAACCCATGTCCTGGGAGTGAATTGGAGAAAACATCATTGTATTGTATAGATTGTGAATGAAACTATTTCTGCCTACTTCGAAAGTTATGCAGTGTTCAGGCATAATTAATGGGGTGGGGGAGAATTGAAATTATCCAATCTCCCATGTAATTAGATGGAAGACTGGAACTGGGAACAGGAATGACTGAGGAAGCCAGTCCAGGGAGCACAACTGAACAGTTTCTCTGTTTAACCTCGAGATGGCGAATTCAAAGGCTGCCTGAATTTTAATTGGTTGAGGAGGACTGATTTGTTCCTGTGGACAACAACTTGTTTTGAATCCTACTTAGTGGTTTGACCTTTTGGAAAATGATTGGTATTGATCATCATTTGAGTAGACTGGGGTATATAGTGGAATCCTACATTTAGTATCGAACAGAACAAGCAAAGTGTACTGCTTCTCCAGGGCACACTGAAGATTACTTTAATCACTTCAGTTTGTAAGAAATGTGGGCTTACTTGCCAGGCACAAATTATCACACTTCTGTTACAGTATAGTTTCCATATGGTCACAGAAGCAATGTGTTGGATTATTACTTTCATGGGGTTTAGGCCTGAGACAGACAAACAGATGCGTTCATTTCTGAATTTTTTAAACTAGTTTTTCCTTCATTTTGCTATTGTTTGCTCAACTTCATATTATAAAAAGAGCACTTGAGAATCTTAGCTTGCAGCCATTTGAATGAACTTACATAAAAAAATGTCTCAGGTGATCTGAAGCTGAGAACAAGAATGTCCTCAGTTTTATGATGTCGGGTCCTGATGGTAGAACTTTTCAATAATGATAATGTTTTGAACAGAAAACTGACCATGAGAAACACCCAAATTATCGAGGAGGCTTTTGATGTCTGCATGAGTTCACATAATGCAACGTGCAAAAACAAATTGGCCATTAGTACTTGGAAGTACTTTCTGGAAAGGTTAGAATGGTGTTTTCTGAGGCTTGAATAAATATTTTCACATCTTGACTTGCGCTTCATTTTTTCAGAAAGGTCGTGCCAACCTCATTCTCCATCCTCGTATAGATTGTTCTGAGGAAGTTTCACTGGACCTCAAACATTAACTCTGTTTTCTCTGCATAGATGCTACCAGTCCTGCTGAGGTTCTCCAACACTCTTTGATTTTGTTTCTGGTCTCCAGCATCCACAGTTCTTTGAGTTTTAAAATGGGGAAAGACTTGCTCATTCAATTAACAGTTCTTCTCACTGGAATGTGAAACTTAAGAGCAGCTTTGTTTTCTGAACCATTATATTTAGACCAGTTCTTCCTTGGGTCTTGGTGAACAGTGCCTGTAGACAGCATCTAAACATCATTGCCATTCTCCACACTACCTCTGAGTAAGACTGTCAAATGTTCACTACTTATTCCTGTCATCCTAGTAATGTAGCAATTTACGTGCTGCGCTGTTTCGTTGTTGTGGTCTGTTATGTTATGTTCAGTTCACTGAATATCATGTTCAATGACTCGCTCTCTTTATCTTCATTAAAACTGTTTTGAATATATTGCTTTTGAATGTGTTGTTTGGGAAATGAACAATACGCTGTAGTGACAAAATTGTTGTAGATCTATAAACCTTAAAACTGTGGACTATGGGGGGAGTAGACTGCATGTTTAGGATTACCAGCTGAAAAGAAAAGAGGTTTGTATTTATATAGCACCATGGATGAACACAGGATGTTTTACAATCAATGAAGTAACATTGATGTGGGGGAAATGTGACAGCTATTCACACATACGGAGTATTGTGACAGGCATTAAATAATCCTGCTACCTCAATGCTGGTTGAGGGATAAATACAAAGTACTGGCATGTTTAAAATAGATCTACCTGCTATTCAAAAGCAAACAGAAGCTGGTGATGGACAATTAAGATCCAATGTACATAATGCATTCCCCCAATAGTACACCTCACTCCATGAACTGAATGTTTATCAAAGAATAACCATTGACCACTGTGTTAGCAAATCAGGTTAATATTTCCAACACTCAAAGCCAGTATCTATTCACAAACGTGGCAATGGACTTGGGTTTGATCATAAACCACTCACAGAAAATGTTCAACCAATGGAAAGCCGCTCTCAGCATCACTAATCAAGTACTTGAATGTGTGTTGAGTACCTCCTGATTATAAATTGAAACCAGTTATTTTAACCCAGTGTATCTTATTAGCAAGGTCACAAGTAAAATACTGTTTGCAATTCTGTCTTTGTGCTAACTGAGGCATGTGAATGTATACGTGAATATTGAAACAAGAGCAACCCTGGCTTAGAAATTATAAAGTGTGACCTGGAGAACCGATCCTGTTTTTAATTTTTTTTTCTTTTTTTGACACTCCAATTTTTTTTGCACACCTGTTTATTTTTTTACTACTAACCCCCACACTACGCGCCTAACCACGGTAGTGCTTATTTTTCCCCAGCACCCATGTTGTGTTTGTGCAGGTGTGAGACACAGTGAGAGACACAAGGTGTACAAATCTTTATTCAATTTCCACCACCAGGAAGATAGGAAAACACCCGAGTGGCCAGTGACAAGCAGTGCCCTTCACAAAAGGCAATGCTGTGTGATCAAACAGTGAAGGGGAGGGCAGGGGTTAAATCAAAATAGAGTTGGAGGGGGAAATGATGCAC